>NC_072731.1:166633745-166835780 GCF_026930045.1 Uloborus diversus | reverse complement strand
CTTTTTTTTAAGCACAGTAACATTTCAGTTCTCAATGTTTAAATTTGGTAATGTGAAGTTAAGAAATGGGCTAAAACAGTTTGAGAGGTGTTATCAAGAGTCTAAAATAATTGGTATGTTCATCTTTTCCAAAACGCGAAATATCAGTTTTGAAACGCATCCCTCGTGTAAGTTGAGATTCGATTGCATGTGAATTTGGCATTGATACCGAAAGCTTTTTGCTTACGGGCAAAGTTTGCATGAAACGGAAAAAAATCGTTTCTTTCTTTCTAAAGTCATGCTCTATTCACGGCGAATATTGGAAAAATGTGAAAGTTTCTATCAGGGTTCGTACGCCCTTGAAAAACCTTGAAAAGTGCTTGAAAAAAAAAAGTTCATTTTCAAGTGCTTGAAAACCTTGAAAAAGTTTCTTAGTGCTTAAATTCTCTCAAAAATCAACGAATTGTGCTTAGAAGTTTTAAAAAAGTATTTCACCAATGCAATTTTCTGAACATGTGTTCAGTATGCACCATCGCGAAAAAATGTTTCCGTGTTTGGGATTTCAATCCTTTTGCATCTTGTAAATATTTTGATGTTTTTTACAACCGAAAGATATTTTGACATATGGTACCTTAGATTAGTTTATTTTTTGTTTAATTTCATTAATTAACAAAGAAATTAATTTGGAAAACATGACAACATTGAACTTACTCGGGTTTCGCGGAAAATTGCTCTTGTGTTTGAAATTTCAATCTTTTTGCATCCTGCAAACATTTAAATATTTTGGCTAATCAAATGTTAGTTTCGCATATGCTACCTTAGATTAGTATATGTTTTGTTTAATTTTAATAAAAAACAAATAAATTTATTTCATGGGAAACATGCCACGTCGAACGAACTCAGACTTTGCGAAAAATTGCTTCTCGTGTTTGAAATTTCAATCTTTTTGCATCTTGCAAATATTTAAATATATTCACTAATCGGATGTTATTTTCATGTTTGCTACCGTAGATTAGCATATTTTATGTTTAATTTCAGTAAAATATAAGTTTATTTTATAGGAAACATGACAACATTAAACTTAATTCGCGAAAATTTGCTTCCTTTGTTTGAGATTTCAATCCTTTTGCATTTTGTAAATATTTTTATATTTTTGGCAATTAGTAGTTATTTTGACACTGCTACATCAGATTAGCTTATTTTATTTTTTATTTTAATAACTAAAGAGTTAAAGAATTAATTACCTTGGTATTGTTTAATTATTTGCTTATTTATTTTTGCAATTATGAATGATTATCTGTACCTAGTTTTTGGTCATAACAGATTCTTTAAAAAAAATTTAAATTTCAGCAGTTGAGCACCTAACAAATTAACTTAAAGTTTGTATTTTAAATATAAAGTTGATTTATATAATTTTATTTATAAGTACATCATTTTTTATGTCTGCTAAAATAAATAAGGTGTATAACAGGGGTGGTTGTGTTATGATTATTCACTTGAAATCCAGTAGTGTTCGTTTTTATGCTTTTACCTCCCTATATCTCCAATTTTCCCCTTTTCCTCAAATGTTCAAAATTACTACTTTATTAAGGTTGTGGGTACTTGGAGCTTACTGAAAGAGGCTTTAATCAGCAAAGGGGTAGATAGCTTAAGGAGGGTCATTCATCTTCATTTCGATCTAATAAATTGACCAGTACCAGCCTAGCTAGGCCCAGTGCCTGTTGCTGGTTATCAACAGGCACTGGGCATGGTATTTCTATGCAGAATATTTTGACTTAATAAACTATTTTATGAATTGTATGCATAGCAAAAGTTATTGTTGTACATATGTATAGTCAAGTAATAGGGGTCTTAGTTTTAAAAATTATTCCCCCCCCCCCCTCGCCCCATTTTGCTCTTTGAAACTTTCAGATAATTTTTTATGAACTCCCAAATCACAATTACATCTGAATATTGTTGCCTTTCTAAATTTAAATTCTAATTTCAACAATAACCCATTTTTTCCCAAAATAAAACTACTTTTGTCATAATATATGTCAATTTCTTGTGAATCTTTTCGATTTCGAAATATGGCTCTGTAAATCTGAACTTGCACATTTATTGTCTATTGCAAGTTAATCAATGAAAGCTGAATAGGCTCAAGTTTGCATTCAGAGTATTTATCACTGCTTAAGCTGCTTTTGTATATTTTGAGGTGTAGAGACTGGGCTATGGACTTTCATAAACTTTTCTTACTTCCTAATTTTTAAATTTACTCGAGGACAGTTGAAATGCCTTATTGGCTGAACAGCTAATAAATACATACGAATAATTGATTTGCATACTTATAAATGATTTGCAAACCTAATATTTTTAGAACTTAATAGTGCAAACTGAAATAACTTTCTGGGTAGTGTTCTTGTCCTAACCGCCCTTATATTGTAATAAACAACTGTATAGATATTGGAAATAAATGTTGAAACCGGGGGGGGGGGGGGGGAGTGACTTCAAAAACTCCTCTCTGGCAATGCCATTGAACTTGGGTATTTTAGTTTCTTCCCATAAAAGTTAAAAGCACTTATGAAAGGTTTTTTTTTTTTTAAGTATTAATTTGCTGATTCTAGAAAATATACAAACCTCTGACTGCTGCAACCTTTGAAAAACCTCAAAATTAAACCTCTTGGTATCTGCTTCTCTTTATAACCAAACTTTTCAAGCATTTTGAGAAAAACTTTCAACGCAGTAGATCTTTCATCAAAGCGTCTCTCGTTGTAGAAAAAGCAATTTTGTTTTCCTATACTTTTTTGTATTATTGCCTTATTTCTATGTGTTTGTAGTAAATGAAATCTGCATACAATATTTTTAGTACAAATTTATGATATTGCCTTGAAAACAAAATTTTTTACCTTGAAAAGTACTTGAAAAGTGCTTGAATTTTTTTCTGCCTAAAGGGTATGAACCCTGTCTATGCCAAACAAACTAATGGCGTCAAACAGATAGTACGTATGGTGTCAAAATAATATGTCAGAGGTCAACTCGTATTTTTCAGTCTTACGAATCTGATTGGTGCAAGTTTTACTCGTGTAAGACTTGCACTAGTCACATTCGTTTGAAAAAAGTTTTTTTTTTTTTGAAACTTTATTCAAAAGTAGTTTTTAGAAATCGCTACAAACTACTTTTTTTTGTAGCGAACTACTTGTTACTCTACTTTTTTTTAAAAGTAGTGCGCTACACTACAAACTACTAAAAAATGTAGCTACTACAGTAGCGTCGCTACTTGTAGCGCGCTACTTCCAACCACTGAGCCATCTCCTATCCATTGAAAAAAGAATCATCAAAATCGGTTCACTAGGTGAGACGCTGTGAGTGGACAAACAAAAAAAAAAACATTCATACGGTATGAACTGATAACTGCCTCCTTTTTGAAGTCAGTTTAAAAGGGGAAGGAACTTCTGTTCTTTTGTTTAGTTTTGGACTGGTTCATTTAGCAAATGTATTTGAATAAGTTATATTTTTGCTCAGTAATATTTTGTACTATCTACTGCTTAGTAAATAAGTAATCAGTCATGTGTGAAAATGCGATAACAGAAGCTAAAAGTGTGTAAGAAATGAAGGTTTTTAATCCCTAGCATTTTACATTGATTAACATCAATTTTGTGTCTTATCATTTTAGAAGAAAATTTTGTGCAAATAAGTGAAAGTTTTAGTCTTTAAAAATCTGTTTTATTGTTAACTATTGAGTAAAAAATGTATTTGATTTTTTTTTCTTTTTTTTACTTAGGAAATGAGTCCTGTGTCCAGAATTCATAGAAAAATAATAGTCACTACAGATGTGTTTTGAAAAAGGCTCAATTTATTTTTCTGTTATTTGAAATCATTACGTACTTTTTATCTTCGGATTGTTTTGGCAATGTTGAAAATTTTGAAAGCTTTGTTGAGCTCATGTTTTGACTCAGGTTGTGAAAGCATTAATCTGTACATATTTTTATAACATCCTTGTATTTTTTACCCTTTTTATCGATCATTGCAATAATTCAAATTATGTACATTAAAGAATAAAGCTTTGTTATTCTTGTTACAATCATGTCTGTTTATGTAGCAGAAAAATTTCTTTATTTTTTCTAAACATTGTGTGTTTTTATCAAAAGAAACTTCAAATGTTTATGTGAATAATTTTGAACTTGTGAAATCAATTGTAATATAACATTGTATTGTTTTGTTTAAGTTTTATATTATAGCAAAGAGAAATACTGTATTAATAAATCAGGGCTCTATTTAAAGCTGTTTTGGATTCCAAAACAACCTCAACAAAAGTTTTAATCCCCAAAAAACATTTGTTTAGAATTATTTTACTTACTACATACATAGATTACAGTCAATCGAAAAACTCAAGGGTGATGGGAGAGGTGCAGATCCCCTGGACCCTCTCCTTGTGTGTGCCACTGACTTGTACTAAATATTTTCATCAATTCAGTACAAGTCAGCGTGTTGTTGTTGATTGTTTTTTCCTGTTTAAGTTTCAAAAATGAATGACAAAAATTCAGTCTAGGTCACTCCCCGTCACCGTCGAGTTGCTCCCCGTTCAATAACATGTTCAATAACATTGCTCCCCGTTCAATAACCAGGGTTCGTACGGGTTATGGAAATCCTGGAAAGTCATGGGAAAAAAATAAGCAAATTTCAGACCTGGAAAAGTCATGAAAAATTGAAATTTTCAGTCTAAGTCATGGAAATTTATTTTCAGTCATGGAAAAATGTTCTGAGAAAAAGTAACAGTAGCTAAAAAAAGCATTAGAAATCTTGAGTGATTTAGTATTGCACCATGAAAGCTATTTAAACTGGAAAATTGAACGATCTCAAAAAACATTGCATCCAAGTTCGTTTCCATCACTCCTAAATCTTTATTTTAAAATTTATCAGAGTTTATCTCAATTTGTTGAAGGTTTTGGATAATCTTTACTCATTCCCCTATTTCTGTATTTACTCAGGCGATAAAATACAGAAATAAGGGAATTCTAATGCTCAAAAACAGTAGTACCCAATATACAGCTGGCAAAACTAATCCATGCAACCCACTAGAACATTCATTGTCATTATTCAAACATGTTCTGGAATTTCTGAACCTATTAATTTATATGCATTTGAAAATGTACAAATAAGTAAACAAGTACATTTAAATCAAAAGATTTATTTATTATGAAATGTTTTTATTTTTATTTTTTTAAAATAAATATCTGGTTTAGAAACATGAATTTACTTGAATGTGGCTTTATTTTAAAGAACCAAAAAATTGTCAAGTTGACACTAAAAACAACTTTTGAAGCAAATTTATTGAAACTTAGTTGTGTTTCATTCAACTTTTCCCAATCATTATCATTCTGCCTGTTTATAAAAAAAATAGTCGACATTTAAGCATCATTCACTGTAGTTTTACTTAACTTAAACTTATGTGATGAAAACGGGTAAGAATTATTCAGTTTTTTAGGTGTACCCTCATATTTTTTCAATCAGGTAGTAGCATTCACATAGCAAGTTTTGCTAATGCTCATTTCCAAAAAAAAAAAAAAAAAAAGGCAAGTTTGATATTAAATAGTACTATTCTCTTCATAAGGTCATGAAAATTTTCATGAAGTCATGAAAAAGTCCTGGAAAAGTCATGGAATTTTTTCATCCAAATAGAGTATGAACCCTGAATAACATGAACGGGGAGCAACTGTTTTCCGAGTCCACTATTGACTATGCACCTGTCTTTCTAATTCTGTAGCAGCGCTTTTTTGTGTGCATGTAGCTCTTTTCAGGATTGTAGAATATGGGTCAGTTTTTCCCCAAGTTACTGCAATTGATACCGATAAACAAATTCTACGAAAGAAAATTCCCCTGGCTCGAAAATATTACTGGAGTAAAGTAGTATTGAAGAAGTTCATGTTGTAACTTTTATGCTAATTGTGGCATTCCTAAATTTTCAATCTTCTAATTTGCTAAATTCTGTTTTTATAGTTAAAGTTGAGTTCCACTAATCCAAGCCTTGTTCTTTAGAGGTAGAGAGACGTTCTACCATTCTGTTTTGAGCTAGTCCATTTTGCATCAAAACAGTGATATTTACAATACATTTTTTAAACTAATCTTTATTTAAGAATATTTGTGCTTGCTATTATTATTTAATGTCCCAATTTTTTTAGATGCATTTAAAACTGAATTTTTCTCCTCCATTTTATTGTGTAGTCGGTATCGTTCAAGTTTTCAGTAATCTGAGTTGATGTCTGATCTGATTAACTTGGATTACCTAGACTCCACTATTAAATTTTCTTAGAGTTACGTAGAGAAATACGGGTATTTAACAAAAAACCCACACTTGTGGAAAATAACTTTGTATTTTAGCTCAGCATACTTCGTACTGTCGACTGTTTGGAAAATAATGAGAAATATAAAAAACCAATAGCATATGTTAAAAGACTGCTACTCAATATTAGAAGTGCTGTAAAGTAATGTATATCCACCTTTCTATACTCAAGCAAAAGTATGCTTATGGTTTTTTTTTTTTTTTTTTTTTTTTTTTTTGCACAATCTTTCTACAACCTGCACAATAATCTTTTTTTTTTTCTTTTCAACTAATTTTTAAATTTGTTTACATTTTTTTTTTAAATTAAAAGTTTGATTTATAGTGACTCGATAATTAAATCAACTTGTGGTAAAATTAAACCATGAGGAAGCCATTTCTGACAAATAATTGGTTGCTAAAAAACTGATATTATTTTTAAACAATATTTTATTAAAAGTTGGTTTATAACTGTTTTACAAGTGCTGCTGAATGAAATGGATCTAACTTATGTTTAACCAAAAAAAAAAAAAAACATACAGCATTTTCTTGTCTTTGACCTATCACATAAATAAGTTTGTCAAAATAATTTTCCTATGTGCCAACACTGCAACATTCATCCTACAAAGTGATTAAGGAATAATTCATGTGATGAAAGTATACAATCATGGAGAAATATGTACTACAGTTTTGGGAAGTGTAGGAAGTACAGGAAATCTGAGTCACTCATAACCATAACTGAAACACTCATAAACAAAGAAGATGATTTTCTTTCCACTTTTTGACAATGCCATAAGATCATGTATGGGAAAAAGCAATTTTCTTGCATTGTGGTTTTGCCACACTGGTGGAAGGTATAGATGTTCTGAAACTTAATAAAGCTAATTGTTTTTATGACATGACTGAAAACGACATTGTAGAATGTCTAAAGATGAGAACACCCAAGTGACCATGAAGCTGTAACTTGTTCCATCAAAGAAATTGATGGAAAGACATGAAATGAAGATGAGGATGGTAGTAAAAAATTTGTTGAGAACCTACAAGGGCAACCAAAATCAGAAAATCTCTTGTCTTGAGGTTTGGATTTCAACACAGAAGTGTTTTTGAGGATTCTCACGCACAGTGTAGGTATGAAAGATTTATCAATATTTTGAGAAAAAGTGGACAACTTTGAAAGCTTTTTTAAAATTATTCTATTTTAGCAATTTGCTAAATGCATTTGAATGAATTGTAACTTTTTACATCCATAATTTGAAAAGCAAATGTTATACGTAGAAAAATTAAAAGTTTTTGTTTCTTGGTACTCTTTGTTTATTGTATCTTCAGCAAAGTGATCAGGTTGCATATATCAATAATTTTTTCAATTGGGACATTTATTTTTCACAGAAACGAGTTTTTCAGATAGAATGGACAATATTTTTATCAAATCCAAAAAGAGCACTGAAAACTTTCAGTAACTGGAATGAAATCTTCTCATCAACCCCAATGAATTACTGTTTATCTTATCAAAAAACTAGTTAGCAGATGCAGGTTGCAAAGTTTGGTTGTTTACTTACAGTTCCATTTATGTTTGACAAGATTTCATACATTACTGACAAAAAGTCATGGAAATTTTTTTTACACGAATAAAGCTTATTTGGCTTAAATGGTTCAATACATGCTGAAGTAAAAAAAAAAGACTTAGATGAGATAGAGCCAAGAAAGTGAACATTGTGAAATGTAGTTGCAATAATCTGTCTGAACTCTGAATTTTGTCAAATTTTATCAAGATAATGCAGGGATGTGCCAGCTGCGCCAATCACCGATCCTGCACCAAACTGCTCCAAAAGACTACTAAATGGCTTTTCTGAGCCAAAATCCTACAAACTTATGCCAAAAGTGCAATTTTGCATTTAATTTTGCAGTTCCTTCAGCATATTTGGCAGTTTTTGCAAATTATCATCAAGTTTATGCATTTGGAGCTTGTTTAAACGATTTTTTCGACTTAGTCCCGATTTTTTACGTATTTCAAAATCTGATTGCATCCGCTTTTCAAAAACTTGAATGTACTAATCTCAAACTTTTTGTGTTGGAATTATTTTTCAATGGAGGTTATTTCCTTAAATATAAGTTAGGGGACCTGGGGCCCGTATAAAAAATTAAATTTTGTATTTTTTGACTCATTTTAATTTTTACTTCAAACTCTCAATATCTTAACTCTGCATCCGATTTCGAACATTTTTGCAATTGGAAGTATACATCTATGACTAACGGATGCGAAAATAAAGGTCTTGCAGGTTAAAACGGAACACCCTGTATATAATGTGTATGAGAACATACTTTTTGCCGCACCAATTACACTATTTTCGTGCTCCAATTTTCTACAAAACAAACTTCTTGGGGAGCCAAACTGCTCCAAATTCACTATTTTCCTGAGCCAAGCTGCTCCAAAGTCTCTATTTTCCTGTGCCTGAGATTGTTCCAAAAGTGGGTTTCAGCTAGCACATCCCTGATAATGAAATGATCTCAAGTAAGCCTTGTACAAAATGCTATCATGTCCAAATCTATCAGAAAAACCACTCATTAGTTTGGAGTTGTTTGGTTGGAAACATTTGTTTGGAGTCTTTAAAAATTATGATTTGATTCTGTCATATTGTATCATTAACCTCATAAGTATAGATTTGTGAATATGGAAAGAACTTTTTGATACTTACAATTAAAAAAGTATGTATATTTTGAATTTTAACGTATGTTTATACAATCTGTTTTTGATTTTCTTTTTTGTGGTCTTTTTTTTTTCTTTGTATTTCATGAAATTAATTTAAATATTTTCCCTGATTTTCTAAAATAATTTTATTTTGTAATGATAAATTATTTAAAATATATCATGCCTTATGCTTTCTTAGTTTCAACATTTCTTCAGTTATATGTTGAAATTTTGTGTTATATGAATAGTTTATGCTTGATTTTAAGAATTAAGGACCCTGAAAAATATTCATAAAATTAAGATTTTGTTATGTATATTATCATTGTTTCAATAAAAGGGGTTTTAGGCATGGTAAGCCGTTCATAAATTAGATGCTCTTAAAATCCAGTGTTATCTGCAATATTGAATTCAAAATTAATAAATTGTGTGTAATTGTTTTAAACAGTTTGTAATAATACTTAAATTTTGTATCTTAAAGGTTCTCTTTAAAGTTTGGGTGCGTTTTATGGATACTTCAGAAATTTTAAAATATATCAAGCATTTTTATTGTAACACATTGTCTACAGCATATTATTATCCTTCATGGAGTAAAGAAGACATTACAAATGCATTCAAATCAGCTAAGCTTTGTGAACAAGTATGTATTTTGACATTGCTAATGCTAAATTCTTTTGTTTTCTGTCATTGTTTTAAAAATACTTTTCAGATGAAGTTCAGTTTTAAAGTCATTGTTGTTTATCTTATTATTTTTTAACACATTGACTTCTCATTACAAAATTATTTTTATGTTTTTATGCTTTAATTATTTTTATGTTCATTCATTATTTTCTGGTTTTTAGTTATGTTTTTGTTGGTGCATCTATTAAATAAAGCAGTTAGATTTGTTTAAGTTATAAACTAACCGAGGCCAAAGAAAAAAAACAGCTTGGGCAGCCAATATGTTGGTGTTGATTACTAACGCTGTATTTAGAACAAGATTGGCATAATAGTGTTGCATGCTTAGATTCTAACAGACACCAATTGAATTCTTTTTAAACTGAAAGTGAAATGGGAGTTTTTCACAAATCCACATAGATTATGTTCATTTGCAGTGCTGAAAGTATTTTTTTGAGGAGTGACACTGAATTACTGGATTAAGGCATGGTTGCACCTGTTACAGTTATCTTCCCCACTGAGAATATACTGTTCCATTTAATGGTAGTGTGTGTCATAAGTCTGAAATTGCCATGGCTAAAAGCATATTGCATATCAATTACAGTTCTTGCTTGGCCACTTAACTCACCAAATCTTTAACATTCCTTCAAGCAAAAATAAAAATGTGTAGTGAATAAATTTCTCACTGTCTTACTGTCCAACCTCAGATTGTATGGAATTAGCATCTAATTAAGACGAGTCTGTCTGAATGAGGGGGAAAAGTAAAAATTTGATGCATATATTCCTCTCATTTGAATGAGACTGTTTAATTTAGAGGCAGGGTTCATACGCTCTGAGAAAACCTGGAATTGTCAGGGAATTTTACAATTTTGGCCTTTTTTTCCAATTTTTTCCCAGAGAATTTTGTACCATGAGATCTAATGTTTGTTTTCATCGATGTTTCCTGAAATTTTTTTTTAATTTTGAGGCAAAATTACACTAGCAATTAAAAAGTGGCGACCCAAAAACAGAGATGAGATTTTTCCGACTTTTGCCGGAATTCTGACTTTTTCTGTTGGCTTTTAAAACCTTTCCTCCCTTCCCCCCCCCCCCCTCTTTCAAGCCTTATTTTTCTCAAAACTCTGGAAAATACGATTTTTTAAAATGTTCAGGCCTTTCTTTTTCATTTCATTTTTTCCCCTCGAATCTTCATCCTCTGCGATATCTGCCAAAGACGTATGTTTTGGAATCATGCCAATGATGTCAAACACATGTTGCGCCGAAAGTTGCTTGCCTCGTTTGAGATTTCAATCTTTTTGCATTCTGCAAGTATTTCGATTATTTTTATGTTGGGTAGTTTTTTACTATATGCTACCTTATATCTGCTTATTTTATTCATAATTTCAATAATATTTTTATTTCTTTAATTTATTTTAGAAAAAATGCAAAGTCAATCAAAAAACGTGGCTTAGCAGCATCAGTCTCGAATTTATTGAAATTTGGCATGGTTACTTTTTTGTGTATTTATGAAAATGTAAAAAATATTTAGGGTAAATCTCAAATGGTTTAAACTTTACAGCATATTAAAATTTTGAGATTTTATGATTAAATGAGGCAGCTGCAAGTTGTTCTTTTGATTCCGAAATCGTATTAGGAAGTTTTTTAAAACAAATTTTGGGTTCCAATGTAAGGGAAAAGATAACCAATCGTTTATATACAAATATATTTATTTATTTTCAATTCTTATTATGAAAAGTATGTTCTACCACATAAAGAAATTTTAGATTTTTCACTCTGTTGTAAATTTTTACTTTACAAACAAACCCTAATTTTAAAATTTATGTTCTCACCCCCCAACCCTTTGTTCAATGACTCAGGGGTTAGAATTTGGTGCCTCTTTTTCAAAATGTAAATTTATTTAGGAATAAACACTCTTGCAAGAAATGGTACAATGCATCAAAGTGTACAAAATTATTACTTATACTTAACTAAATACGTATTACCTTTAAAACTGGTAAGTTAGCCAATTTTTGTTGAATTTTTGAATATCATGGCTTCCAGGTTCTATTTTGATATGGTTTCGGATATCATCCCTTTCACAATATTTTTTTGGATATTATAGCCCAGTCAATGAAGGTAAAAAAATAGGCTTTGTCGCAACTAATTTAGGGAAAGCTGAATTTTTGCAGGATGTTAGCACACCAAGTATACACTAAAAAAGCACTAAGTCCCGACCCCCACCCCCTCTTGCTTTCCTCCCCACCCCCTCCGAAACATTGCAAGAGCAATACTATGATTATACGCTTTTCATGTCGCAACAAAGAAGGGGAAAGCTTTTTTTGCAGGATGTTTTTTTTAGTGTATACTTTAAGCACTAAGTCTGACCCCCCCCCCCCTCTTGCTTCCTCCCCCACCCCTTCCGAAACACTGCAAGAGCAGTACTATGATTATACGCTTTTCGAGTCACAAAAAATAAGGGGAAAGCTGTTTTTTTGGCAGGATGTTAGTACTTAAACTATACACTAAAAACTCAAAGTCCCGACCCGCTCTTGCTTCCACCTCTAGTTCCCCCCCCCCCCCCCAACCCTTCCGAAACATTGCAAGAGCAGTACTATGATTATACACTTACAACTTAAAAATTAATGATGTTACCGGGGAGTTCTTTTTTTTATTTCATTCCTGACAATATTATAAACCAGTGGTGCCTAACCTACGGCACGCGGGACGCATCCAGCCCGCAAAGCTGATCCGTGTGGCCCGTTTTTTTAAAACGTTACGACTCGAAGAGTGAGATTAATGACAATGTTACAAATTAGGAGCCAAATATATAGAAATAGGTTTCTGAAAAACAGGTTGTATTTAACAAAATAAGCATCAAGAAATGATAACAACAATTATTGATTTGAAATTTTTTTTCCTTATCCGTATTTTTCCATTTCATTTAGAAAAGAGTAAAATATTTTGAAATTTTATATGTGCTCTAGCCCTCGAGAACGATTTTACTAGTATCTGCGGCTCTCGGGAAGAAAATGTTGGGGACCACTCTTACAAACAGATAATATTACATACAATTTTTATGTTAATAGCTCAGTTTCACCATTTTAATATCTTAATCATATAGAGAAAACTCACTGCAAAAAGTAACTTCAGCAAATTATAGATTTTTATCTATACGTCTTGGGAAGGAAGGTTTGGACAAAATTTATGGGTAATAATGTAATGACAGTCATTTAGTTGAACTGGAGCAACAATATAATGACATTCACTTTAAGTTTTACTACCATTGTACAATTTTTTGTCACCAAAGTTTAATTCGTTTATGTCGCCGATAGTAGTCTTCAAAATAATGTCAATGTTTGGCTAACTATTTAAGTCTTGCATTAAATAAATCAGGAATACAGTAAAACCTGTCACACACACACAAGTTGACCAGACTTGTAAGTTAACCACCTGTCTAAGTTGACTGCTTATTTCAGGTACAGAATTAGTCCTATATCATATGAATTATCCTTTATAAGTTGACCACCTGTTTAAGTTGAGCACTAATATAGTGCAGCGCAAGAGGTCAACTTTCACAGGTTTCACTGTAGTATGTTTCAACTGATTATTTCCTCGCAGTGGATATTATTAATGTTTAATAATACTTTTTTTATTATTTTTTAGTCTTTTATAAGGGGTCATCTTCCAATATTTCGTTGGTTTGGTCCAAAAATATTGTTGCAGTACATTCCACTACAGTGTCGACACACTGACGTGCAATCGAATGAAGCTTTACGACAGATACAGTTTGTAACTCATAATGTTTTACAATTGCAAGATATTAGTTGGAGAAGTTGACTTAGAGCAGAGGTAATCGCCATGAGCTTAGGAAGCAGTCTGTTGCTTGAAGTAAATTGACAACCCGACTCTTCTGGGGGAAGTTTAAAACCTAACCAAGTTTGAATCTAATGGTAAACGCTAAAAAGATGTTAATTGGCGGCATCTGAAGTTGGTGAAAGTTTTGCTAAATCAAAATTTGACTTTACGAGACATTTTTGCTATTACTTGCTTATACATAAAATTTTATTAATACTTGGTTAAGTTTTAAACTTCCAGCAGAAGAATGGGGTTGGCAATATAGTACTTCAAGCAACTGACTGACACCTAAGCCCATGACAATGACCTCTGCTCCAAATGCACTTCTCCTGTTAATAATCTTGCAATTGTAATATATTGTGTGTTACAAACTGTAACTGTCGTAAAGCTGGGGTCGATTGCACGTCTATTTGTGGACACTAGTGGAATGCACTGTAACAATATTTTTGTACCAAACATTATTCTGTAGACTATCAGCGACACAAACGAATTATAAACTTTTGTAACAAAACATTGCATTTTCGTTGTAACACCTTAAAGTGAACATAATTACATTAATGCTCCATTTCAACTAAATGACTATTGCAGATCATCATTGTATTATTTTCTATAAGTTTTGCTCAAACATTTCTTCCCAAGACATAATGATAAAAAGCTGTTGTTTGTTGAACTTATTTTTGTAGTGAGTTTTCTGTATGTAATTAAGTTAGTAAAACGGTGAAACTTAGTTATCTACATAAAAAGTGTATGTAACATAATTTGTTTACAACAGTGGTCCCCAATCTTTTCCTTCCCATAAGGGCCCCAGATCATACTAAAATTGTTCTCGCGGGCTGGAGCACATATAAAATTTCAAAATGTTTTACTCTTTTCTAAATGACATGGGAAAATACGAAAAAGGAAGGAAAGTTGCAAACAAATTTTTCTTATCATTACTTGATGCTTCTTTTGTTAAATGCAACCTGTTTTTCATAAACCAATTTCTAAATATTTGGCTCCAAATTTAGAACAATGTCATTAATAGTACTCTTTGAGTTGTAATATAGGTTGGGCACCACTGGTTTCTCATACTGTTAGGAGTGAAATAGAAAAAGAAACTCCTCAGTAACATGATTAATTTTTGAGCTGTAAGAGTATAATCATAATAGTGCTCTTGCAATGTTTCGGAGGGGTTGGGGGGGAGCTAGAGGGGGGGGTCACGACTTTGTATTTCTTAGTGTTTAATTTAAGTACTAACATCCTGCAAAGAATCAGCTTTATCTTAGTTGCTACATGAAAAGCAAATAATCATAGTACTGTGCTTGCAATGTTTTGGAGGGGGTGGGGAGACAACCAAAGGGGGTTGGGGGGTCGGGACTTTGTGTATTTTTAGTGTATACTTTATGTGCTAACATCCTGAAAAAATTCATTTTTCCCTAAATTAGTTGCAACACAAAAAACGAATAATCATAGTACTGCTCTTGAAATGTTTCGGAGGGGGTGGGGAGAAAAGCAAGATGGGTGGGGGTCGGGACTTTGTGTTTTTTTAGTGTATACTTTATGTGCTAACATCCTGCAAAAATTCAGCTTTCCCTAAATTAGTTGCGACACGAAACCTTTATTGACTGGGCTATTATCTCTTTTACGAATTTTTTTTGAACTTTCCTCCTTTTTGCTCTTTGACCACTCTCATCCCTGCAAAAAAAAAAAAACTTGTGCAGTCGCCATTTTTTGTCCTTAATAGTTCTCAAGAAAAAAAATTCCTCGGGTGAACATGAATTATGCATAAACTCAACAGGGGAGAAAACAATTTACTGCTTCTGAAGCACAAGCCTGAGGATTAGAAGATCAAAACCGTTTTTGATGGGAAAATCTTTTCAGCAACATGTGAAACGTAGTCACCATTTTTGGTCAAAAATGGAAGTAGACACGATGCTTAAGTGCCTAAGTTTCAAAAAACGAAGCAGAATTGGATGTTTTCTTTCACTGCTGACTAATAAAAGAAACGCAAAAATTTGCTGCATTTTTTTTTTTTTTTTTTAAGTTTGAAATATGTAATTTTCTTGAGAAATGAAAAATTATAGTTTTAAAACTTAAGTCTTATCTTCATTGCCTTGGGCGCAAATGTGCTAAATAACTTTTTAACTGAATTGTAGTTTCATGAAGATTTATTAATTTTAAATTGTTTTCATGCTACTATTTGAAAAAAATATTTCTTAATTTTTTTGCCGTAGCCGCCATATTTGGTCATTCCTAAGATAGAAGTGCAGGACTTTTAAGTGCCTAGGTTTCTGAAAATGGCATTGGATGTTTCTTGCAAATGCAAACTATTGAAAACAAAGCAAAATGTGCCTTTTTTTTTGTGGATAATTCGTAATTATTTTCTGGAAAAATGCAAAATTTTAACTTCAGAACATTTGTTTTATTCTCATTGATTTAGACTCTTATGTGCTGAAAATTCTCTGACGATTTTGTCTTAGGATTATTAATTATTTGTAACTACTTTTATGCTGCAAATTCAAAAATCTTAATATCTTAAATGCTTCACTTAGTTTGCCATATTTGGTCACTTGCAAGATGGAAGTAGACTAAATTTCCAAAAACAGAATTAAATGTTTATCTCAATGTAAACTAATGAAACAAAGACAAAATGCACAATAAATTATGAATTTTTAAAAATTAATTATTTTCTATAAAAGAAAAATTTTAATTTTAATGTAAGCATCTTTTAATATGCGAAAGAAAGAAAAACTGATGATCATTGGCCTATGATCGGCAGATGTTTGATTTTTCTTATTATGCATTATATGATATGCCGATCGATGCAACAAGTTAATCTTATTTATACTGAAAAATAGCTTTGTATTTTGCTCAATATGTTTTGTGTTATATACTAATAAAAAAATAAAAAGAAATATTACAAACCAACGATTATAGCAAAACTCTAATATTATGGATGACACGTGGTATTGAATAAATGCTAAAATAAGTTGAAAGTACTTTGTTTTCAACAAGCTGTAAACGAATGAAAACAATTTTGAACTAAACGTTAAAAAAACTTAAATTTTGAGAGAACAAAGACAAAAATTTGAAGATTTATTTATTTATTTTTTAATCAAAGAGGCAAAGTTTTAGTTTTTACGCTTTGCTACTTTGAACAATTTTAATTACTTTGAAAATATTGTTATTTAAACTTAATTTTGAATGAAGTGAGTAACCTGGAATTTTCTAAAAAACATCCTGGAAAAGTCGGGGAATTTTTTTTTAACCACAAGTGTATGAGCCTTGAGAGGCTAACGCTAACATACATCTGCAAACATTGAAATCCCTAAAAACTAATAGATATGTCCATTTCCGCCTGTAAACCATATGTTTGCCTTTCCATAAAATCCGTGGTTTGACAGTATGTTAGGGCGATGTATCATGAAATATTGGTGTAGATCTCATAAAATTAATTTGCAAATCAGTGTTTCTCCTGATTTCCTGGTAATCAAGCTTTTACTGTTAAGGATTTTTTAATAACAGTCCTCCATTTTAAAATTCAGTCTTTCTCAGATTACATAATTATAGTTTAAATTTAAGTATATTTTAATATTTTCAGATTTATCAAGATGTGAAAAACAAAACTTTAGTGGCAAATTTAGATGAATTAATTCATTCACTGAGGATTGAGAATTATGAATCAATATGTTTAGAAGATTTAAAATCATCATCTACTTTTCTGATACAGGTAATATTTTATTTGTTCATATCAGATGTGAAATTCTTTTTGATACCTTTTTACTTTCTTCTATATCTAATATATAGAAGAAAGTATTGGATTCATGCAAATTTTCGAATTCGAATTTTGACGGATTCGGATGTTTTGAGGTGTGCTGAGTCCTTTTCGACTATTTTTGGAAAATGTCTCTCTGTCTGTGTGTATGTGTGTCACATCTGTGTGTGACCAGTTTTTTTGTGGCCACTCTGCAGCAAAAACTACCGCTTGAAATTGAACGAAATTTGGCACACATATGTGCCTTTATGAACTTGTGCCCATTGTTTTTTGGAGCAAATTCCTCCTAGGGGAATTGAGTTATAGAACGTTTTTTGTTGTCAATTGTGACTGCTGTATATCAAGAAATAACGAACGGAATCAAACAAAACATTTTTGACAAGTAGCCCTTAGTAGGTATAAGAGCTGATTTTTTATTTTGGTGTCAACAGCTAAAAAGGGGGTAGCGCAATCGCCCATTCTTTTTTTCCATTGTGAGTGCCCTATCTCAAGAATAATGCTACGTTCTGGTTGAAATTTGGAATATATTTGAATCCATACGTAAACAGTCTTTGGTTCAATTTTGACTCCAATCGCTCCAAGAGCTGTTGATTTTTTTTTTTTTTTTTTTTTTTTGCGAATAAAAATAGCTTTATTAATGCAACAATAAGAAAGATAAATCGTAATAGATTGTCGTCTGCATATTTCTCGTGATTTTAATTGTATGGAAATGATCGGAAATATTATCTCAATGATTTAAAATTTTTAACTGTTGCCATCTTATGTTTGTTAATAAATAAAATATTTGTAATTAATTCAAGCAAGGCTTTTAATATAACTTTCAATTTTCGCTCTTTGCTTTGCTTTTACAATAATTCAGACATTGAGATGGTCGTCAAGTTTTTGCATGTGTAATTTTGTTTTTGTTAGGAATATTGCTTCCTCGTCAAGCATGGGGAGGGATCAGAAAAAGGAAAAATATAGAAGAAAGTTTCGTGATGGCCACAACATACTAGTTCCTTTTGTGAAAACTTTTTTTTGCATTAATCTTTTGTTTATACATTTTTTTTTTTTAAATTTTTCAAATCTGTTAAAAGTGTTTTTTATTTATAGTACATTTATGCACTTAAAATAAAATTACTATTTCCGCTTGATTTTTCTTTTTTTTTTTTTTTTTTTCTTTTTTTTTTTTTTTTTTTTTTTTTTGCTGAACAAATTGAATTATGCTATCAGAAAGGGGAACCATTTTTAAAAACTAATGATATTAACAGAATTATGTTCTATGGAAAAATCAAGAACTACTCAAAAGAATTAAAATTAATCATTGTATTTTTGTTATGTAATTCAGACAAAAGTCAGTAGCATCTGAATTAAGTTATGTTATATTTTAAGGAAAAATGTTGCAGAAGGAACAAACTAAAAAATACATTATTTAATAGGAGAAAACATTTCACTCTTCTTCTTTCAAAAATAAAAATAAAAAAAGCCACAATCCCACATTTTTTATGACTTTAGGAAACATTTTGTTGCTTAAATTGAGAGTATAAAATCAATGTTTTGAGACAGCTACAAAATTTCAGTTAATTCTGAGCAATGCCGTAAACAAGTTCAAATTTTGTTCTGAGTAGAACTCAGAAAAAATCCAAATGATACCAAGAGGCAAGTAGGTTTGAAATTCCGCATATTCAGAGCAGAATGTAGTGGTAAGCAGGTTGCACACAAGAGTGTCATGCGAATGCAGCTATTGATGTGCACTGAGGGGCTAAATATACTGATGTACAGGGATTTAGCCTCAGTCTGCCAGAAAACTTGACCTATCCTCAGAAATTCTTGCTGTCCGCATTTAGATAATAATCCTTGTTGAAAAATAACATTTATACAATATTTCCTAATTAATTCTGTGATTACTTTTTATGATTTCCTGTGACTTTTCTCAAAGGTTATTATACTTTTGTAATTCCAAAAATTACTTATCTTTACCTTAAACATTTTTGTAAGTTAATCATAGTAAATACCGTCAGCCCCACTTAATCGGGTAACAGATAAACGAATACCCCGCCTATATGAATAAAACCTTCTGGAACAGAATATTTCCCTATAGTTTCAATGTTAAAGATTCCTGCTTAATCGAATAATTACCTCAGATAATTGAATAATACTGGTCAACTTTTGCCGATACTTTTGCTAGGAAAGCTTTGAATCAATTAAAAATAAATTAAGTGAGAACACTTATTCACGTAAAAATATAAAATAACATTTTCCACCATTGACATGCGTCGGGCGAGAATAACAACATTCACACTCCATCAAAGCAGTTCCATTATTCTGTCAAATTTCTTTCGTCATTGCTATTGCAAAAAGCAATAAGCAGCGTGACAATAATTAAATTAAATAACACTAAGAAATATAAACATTGCAGAAGATAACAAATTGATAAATATTAAATGTAAAACTTGGCAGGCAAAAAGGTAAAAAAAAAGTTAGAAAAGTGTTCTTAAAAGACCTTCAGCAAGCAATCCACTATTGTAGCCTTCTTCAAAAAATAATGTAATGACGAAAAGTGCAAAAACAATAATTTTAATACTTGAGTTGTAAATTCTTCTTTTTCGGCACTAGAGCCTAGGGTAGGCCAAGACAGTCTCAATCAGTTTCCTCCATCCCGCCCTGTCAGAAACAGATTTCCTCCATCCACTGAGGCCAACAGTTTTTAAGTATTGTTAAGAGTTGTAAAATACTATTTTTATAATTTTCATGTGTATACTTTGTAAACCTAATGAATATACTATTTTGTTGATTACTTTGCTTATTTCAAAAACTTGTTATCAATAACATTAATTACTTCCTTCAAAAAGATGTTAGTTAATTATTATTACATTTTAAGAAATATGTTGTCAATCTGGAAAGGTAAAGAAAATTTCCCTGCTTTATCAAATACCCCGCTTAATTGAGTATTATCTCTTTGAACCGACGATATTTGTTTAAGCGGGGCCGACAGTATCTTATGTAACATTTCTTTAATATCTGGTCAAGTGCTTTTTTTTCTCTACAAAAAGTCTTTGCTAGGAAAAAAAAATTCCAAACTATTTCTAGTTTCAGGTTCAGGGTAAGTTGAGGAATGCTGTTGTAGTCATAGTAATAGCAGTAATTGTTGTTTTATTTTTTTAAATGGAGATATTTTAAACTGATATGTGTAACTATTATGATTAATTCTATTTCCTTGTGGTAGAGCATTAAAAGTTGAAAATATTGAATTTTTGTGTATTCTGGTTCATGTTGAGTTAATAAGCTTAATTGCTTACATATATAATTTGTATTGGGGGTTCCTGCGGTCCTTGAAAAGTCCTTTAGTTTTATTTTGCTCAATAGGGTTCGTGCCAGTAACGAAAATTTTTGTATTGCTGGCGAGAAATTTATGTGAACTCTAGAATTCGTTACTCATAAAAAAACTTGCGTTGCAGCTATTTCACGTTAACCGAATCGCGGGACTCAACTGTATTCATATTTCTGTAAGATAAACCATTGTTATCATGCTAATTTTTTTTTAAAGAATTGTTTTCACATATTCAATTTCTGTTAGCAGTTGCTTTTATTCTGAACTAGCATCAATAAAATACATGTTTTTTGTTGTTGTTGCTTTCTTATGACACTCTTTTATTAAAAATGAGTTCTAATTTATTTGCAGTCAACAATATGGAGAGTTTGAATCGGGAATTCAGCATTTCCTGCATTTTTTTAATAGTTGGCTTTTTACTGTAATTAAAACTTTTAATGATGGTCAGTTAATCTATAATTGTATACGAATGTATCCGTATCTGTTTCTTCATTTTTTAGTTAAAAGAGTTAGACCAAAATCTCTCTTATTAAACTTTAATGTACATTAACTCTTCCAGAAGTTACTGTAATGGAAGAAAACAGTGATAAATTGCACTACTAAGTGACTTTTTTTTTTCCAGTTTTTCATGAAATTGTGAAAAGAAAAAGATATAATATTTGAAGTATTTAAAATATCTTGCTGGAATTTCTAATTGCCAGATCAGTAGACACCCAGTATAAACCATGAAAAATCAGAGTACAATTGTCTTGAGAAGACAAAACTGTTGGCTAATGAAGAGTTTGAAGACAAGGTTCATACGCTCCTTCAAAACTCCTCCAATACTCTTTCATTTAGGAAAATTTTATGAAGGGCCCTTCAAACTCCTTCATTTTGGTTTTAACTCCTTTTTTAGACCAAGACAACATAATCGTCCTCCATGACAGTAATTTAAAATACTTCGATCAACAACTCAGGGCTTCGTCTCAGGGGCGAAGGTATAAAAGCGATTTTAATGTATTAATTTTATTTTTTTTTCATAAAGATGTGATCTACAAATTGGTTATAGAAGTCATAAAAGTTGAATGTGAAAATATTATTATATGACTAAGACTTCATAAGTGAATTAAAACATGCTTAAATGGTGCTTGGCTATTTTGTCAAGTATTATGATTATTGCTTTTAACTCCGCCACAATTTCAGTAGCAAAAGTCAGTTTGTTCAATACTTAAGTATTAAAAAATACATTAGTAAATGTACTATATTAAGTGATTTTGTTAAAAAAGCAATTGTTTAGTAAATTGCAGTTTTGACATTGTAAAAAGAGTCATCCACAAGGGATGTCATGCCTTGAGGGGAGACGGGCTCATGAAATTGTCACAAGGGAAAGAAAGAGTGCCAAAAAGTGACATCACACAGTTATTGTAACAATATGCTTATGAAAAATAAGACATGTGACAAGGGAAGGAGAAAAGTAAAGTGTGACGAAGGGGAAAGGGGTTCAAATCTTTTGAAAAAAAAAGTAACAAAATTTATAAGGATAGCTCAAAATTACTCCTTCAAAATCTCATTTTACTCCTTCAAAACTCCTTCATTTAATTTGTGAAATTGAATACGAACCCTGGAAGAAAGTTTACAGAATTTCATTGAAATCCAAGCAGTTGAGGTCTGAAAAAAATCAATACCTTTGTTACTGTGGCAAACAATGTAGATAAAGCACAAATAAGCAAATGTTTTATGTACGTTGTTTGCTACTGTTACAGTTGATGTCTGGTTGAATTTACATAGAATTATCTATGAACAAAATAATTTCGTACTATTTTGATACAAACCGGTGAAATATTCATAAGGTATAAAATGTTTATTTGTGATATCTACTTTTATCTGTTTCGTTGTTCACTTTGAACTAAATGTTTTTTTCTGGCAGCATTGAATAATTCTTACTGCATGCTTTTATTTTCAGGCATTGTTTGAAAACCCTTATATTGAAAATGAAACTTTGGAAAATATTTTTTATGAATTGAAAAATGAGGGAACAATATCTGGCGATATTTGTGTAAGTTTCTATCTTAGTTTTATTTAAGTATGGCATGTAAAATAAACTATAAAAATTATATTTGAGTGATAATGATGTGTAAGAATGATAATGAAACAATAAATTTGGTTTATGCGTGAAGAAAATATGACTCATCTGATAAAGCTCAAGACTTGGAAATACTCAAAGGCCAGTGGTGTAGCCTATAAACTGCAAACATCTTGTACACTAAATGCTGCTTGTTCTTCTTTTTTCTAGTCAATAGCTGGTATAAACCTGACAAACTACCCTCATTAAAATTAAGGTTTTTGAAGTTTTAATTTCCTATTCATATTTTCATAAGTTATTGAATTATGTCATCTTTTGTCCACAAGCTTGTATTGTGCGTTATCAGATTCAACAGTTTTATTACTGTAAATACAAAAGCATTACATTTCGCTTGCAGTTCTCTATAACAGTGTTTCTTAATTTCTGTGATCAGTGGAACCCTTTTAAATGCTCACTTTTTTCATGAAACCCTTAGTTTTCTGTCAATAGTTTGCAGTGGCGTAGACAAGGTTCTGTTTGAGAGGGAGCCCAGGTTCTCATTTCAAAGACACTATCACATTAACTATTTGTCGTTAAATTGATAATTAAAGACTTTATTATAGACCATAGTAATTATTGCTAACTGCTAATGTTAATTATTATTTATTATTATAAAACACCTAAACACTCCTATTGAGGAAAAGAAATACTAATGTGTTTTACCTAAAATAGTGTTAATAGTTCACTGAAATTTACAAATAAAAAGTTTTTAAAACTTAAAAACTAAAATGTCTCTTATTTTACGACAATTTTTATAGTTATTTATAAATCCGAGACTTTGACGTCACTGTATGTTATGTTGACTTAAATTGGTACTGTCTTTGGTGATATTAGGGGGTCAGTAGCTTCTTCCAGATTTTTTTCGAAATTGAAGTGTTTAAAAGTGTGAAAGAGGTGCTTTATGACTGATCTTGGAAAAATTTCGAAGTTGAATCTTAAAGGTACACAATTTCAGGTGACAAATAAAATTATTCCTATAATGGGTAATAAAGCTCAGATTAGTATAGGAAAGTAAAAGTAAATTTATTTTTAATTTTGGAAAAGCGTTTTTAGCGATTTTTTAAGTGACAAATTTGAAAGATGAGAATTGAAAACTTGCAAGTCTCGTGGAACCCCTGAGAGAGCTTCGTAGAACCCTGGGGTTCTGCGGAACACCCAGGTGCTCTATAACATCAAACTTTAAATTTCATCCTTATACATTTTTTCTGACAAAAATAAAGTGAAAACTTTGATTCAAATCATTTTTTAAATTCAAGCCTAATAATCTTAAAAAAGCTAAATCTCACTAGCTCTGCTATTTTCTTAGTTAATACAATATTTCTTCTTTATTTTTGCTTTTGTGCCAAAAGTTTATCTTTACTTCACTATACTTATTTGTATGACAGTGAAGTTATAAAAGAAATCAATACTTTTTATTGATGGATGTCTTTGGCAGTTTTTAGAAAGATCGTTTATTCAAAAGAACTATTAGTACTTATTACATATAACAATAACTTAGGCATTTGGGACTGGGAAAAAAACATTTTCAACCTTTGGTTTTGTACGCAGCAAAATAAGAAATTAATTAGGGGTGGAAACGGCTTCTAAACAGGCATTTTTGTTCAAAGTTTAAAATAAGTGATATTATTATTGATATTGTGTGTAGGCCCATTTATTAGAAGAAGTCAGTCCTCTCCCCCCTTAAAAAATTAATGTGTTTACATGTAAGTGGACTTGGTTTTTGGTATAATCTGCATTTAGTATATACCCTTTGCCCCCCCCCTCCCAGGAAAAATTCAAAATGTCAGGCCTGATTGTGTGTGAATAGCATTTCTACCAAGTTTTTTAACTTTTGACTTGATATGAAATTCAGTCATTAAATGATCTGCCAATTCTGCTATGATCTAAAAGTGTCCCGCTTAGAATGAAATGCTTCAGAATCGTTATTTGTGCACCAAACAAGAAATATTTTTATAGATTTATACTATCAATTGAATATCCAGCTCAATATGTAAGAAATAGCTAAAATTTTAAAAATCTGATATATATTTTAAAAACATTTGTTTCATTCAACTCTCATTCGATGTTGTTGTTATTGGCATGTCCCTAATAAACTACTACGGAAAGATTGGTACCATTGCCTCAAAAGGTTGAACTTCTTTATTAACATATAAGACAACACAAGAAAGATTTACAGCACATAGAGAGGAAATAATACCCCGGGCACCAGCGGGAATCGAACCTGCAAGCTCCGGCATAGGAAGCAAAGATTCTACCACAGAGCCACGGAGGCTCCACTCCTTCGATTTTCGTCTTATATAACACTACCCAATTTCTTCAATTTCCCAAATTCTTTCCCCCTATTTTTCTGTATTTATGTAGAACTATGCCATTTGCATTTAATTTCATACAAATCATTTGCACTAAAATTTATTTTGCATTATAACATAATAGGATTTTGGCTTCATAATACTTGAAATGCTATGCTTTTGTATATTTTTATAAACATTATTTTCAAGCTTAGTTATGTTTATTCATGTAATAACTGAAGTTCCATAAATCTCTTTTTAAAAAGAAAATAATAATAATGAATTGAAAAAATCATGCTAACGTAAAAAGGAAAATAGGTTGTACTGATCAAAGAAAAAAGGAAATTGTTTATATTTTTACAAACCTTTGGCAGCTTTCTGAAGTAATTTAAAAACATCAATCTGCACTAAGAAAGGTGTTGTGTGACAATCGGTTTTTGTGGTTATAGTGGAATTGTGTTGTGTATGATAAGTGGTGTTCATATAAATAAAAAAAATAATAATCTTATGCTAAAAAGGTTCAAAAGCATGACCTTTACAGTAAATGGAGGAGATAAGGTTGAAAAAGATAGAAATGCTATTTTCATCTTGACCTTACAAAATTTTCTCTTTCAGAATCTTTATGATCTTGCTGAACTAGATACAACATGTGTTGAGCTAATTGAGGCAACAAAACCCATTAAGTTGAAAAATTCTGAAAGGTCCATTTATTTTGAAATTAAAGCTGAAATGCTGTTGGATTTCCTGTGTAATCGCTTTTGTGAACAGACTACAGAGCAACAGTATGTATTTTGTTTTATTATATGTAGTTCACAAATGAGCAGTATTTGTAATGATCGTTTGATTTTTTTACTGTAAAATATTTTGGGTTAGGTATTATGAAAAATTAGAGTAACTGAAATTATGAATAAATAAAGCTATAACAACTTGTCAACTATTATCATTTTTCCCGTATGAAAGCAATCTACGGAGTTGACTGTTTGGACAGTATGAATTTTCTACTTTTATCACTGCTGAATCTCGCTAAACTGTACAAGATTGATAGTTGTTTTGAAATTTGAGAACTAATATCCTTCTGTACACAGTGGAATGAAGCTTATGTGTAATGTGACTTTCTTCAAGTACATAATTACATATTTTAAGAAATTTAGACCTGCTTGATATATAATGTCTCTTAATAAATAAATGTATTTTCATTTAGTCGTTGATGATAATGCATCAAACATATACTTGATCCTAGCTCTAATTAGTTTATTTGTATTCAAAATTGGATCAGGTTTAAGCTTCAATAAAATCTCTGATTCAACTCATTTCTTTTTTTTTTTTTTTTCCTTTTCTTAAATGCAAAACAAAACGTACATGAACCTATGGGTAGCACAAACATTTTTAACCTTATGCCAAAAAATGTTTGTGTTGAATTAATCTTAGCTGCCAGTTTGTTGACACGCTCGGCTTCTATGAGGTGACATCTAGCTCCAGCTCGGTTATTGACCAGCCCAGACTGATGAGCCCATAATGATCAAAACTACATTCTCTGGATGTCATAAACAGGCTGTCAGCAAGCATATTGCATGCACAATTACTTACTTTTATTCTGCAAAAGACAATAATCAAACTTCTTATATTTTTTGCATGCCTTTAAAAGATTTATTTTTAAAGCCAAGGCTAATGAGAGGCCATGTCAGCCTTTACTGAAACTTGGAGCCCAGCCCTTCAGAAGAGTGGGCTCCGAATCGGAGTAGTATAACTGTAGTTTTCACCAACTAATGCGGCGAACCAACTAACAAAAAACCCACCATGAATCCCGGCGGCCCTTTTGAAAACTATATACATGAACATATACATATTATATATACCCTTTTCCTCCTTTAGGATCTGTAGGATTGAAAGTAATCTTTTTGAAGCTTTTGAAAGTCTTTGTCAAAATGAAGAGAATATGGTAATTTCATTTCTTTTTATTTGCTTTAATAAATTTAAATGAATAACTAGAAACATGAGTAAAATGTTTGTTTTACTTCTACTTTGTGTTTTTGAGTTTAATTTGAAGAATAAAATTTATTATTTACTATTTTTTCAAAAAAAAATTTCCTTTCTCCTCAAAAAAAAAAAAAGTTGTTTTTCTTGTTTTTTGAATAAACTTTTTCCCATTAAAAATAACCTTAATCGTCATTTTTGTAACTGTGCCAATTTTGCTTATGTGGTCTATGAATTTTTTACCAATAAATGGCAGTAAAATTGGCCTGTATTGGACCTGGAAATTAAAATTGAACGATAAATAGGAAATATTTCGCACATTTGTTTTGAAATTTTTCTCCTTTTTTTTGGGGGGGGGGGGGATCTATTAAGAACTAACCACGGGCAAATTCAACAGCTCTTGTAGACTATAGATTCTGCATCCTGGTATGACATTTCCTTCATAATTTTTTTTTCTGATAACTTGATTATTTTTTTAATTGTAGAAAGTTACTGGTTGTGATTTTAAAATAGGCAGCAATGTCATTTTTTTTCATTAGTTTGTTTTTATCTGCAAACTTCAAAATTCTAATTTTATCCTCAGTCAATAGATAGAACATTTAATTTACACATTTCACCAACCTTTTTATAGGAGATAGAAAATTAGAAAAAAAAGAATCAAGTTTTCGCTTGAAAACTGATTAGCTATGAAAATAGACCCCTTGTGATGAAAGTAAGCGCTTGTAAAAATGCAGAAGAAAAGTGCAAAGTATCTAATCTCTAGTGAAAACACCAATAGCACACCCCTCATCCCCTATTCACCCATTCTCCCCTATTCTATTGCCCCTGTCTCTTATACTCATACTTTCCAGGAAAAAAGGATGAAAAACTACATGCAGATGTCTCTATAAGTGGTTATACTACAAAATTTCCTAAAAGAAAATTCAATTAAACCTTGTGCTTTTGTAGCAACAATTTAGACAGATCAAAGGTAAGACAACTATAGAAATTACTTAAGAGTTTTTGTGAAAAATACAAGGTTTTTTTTTTTTACAAGATATCAAGGGTTTTGAGATCAGAAAGTTCGAGATATCAAGGTTTGACTATATTCAAACAATAATAATGCCAGTTTGAAATTGAGGCACTGAGTAGCAAAAGGATGTGAGGGAACCTTTTTAAGTTTTGAGTAAAATGTGTGCAAAGTTTAAACCCTTAATAGATTTTCATTGAAAAGTTTTTCAAAATCAGGCTGTATAACAGCACCTGCCAGGAATACTAGTACAGTTGACTCCCGCTACAACGCGATTCGACTTACGCAAAATGGCTATAACGCGAGTTTTTCCGGAGTAACGAATTTTAGGGCTAACGCGAATTCCTCATCTGCAATACGAATTTTTTTGGAAGGAAGTATCAGTTTCGTTATTGGGTCCTAAATATTGATTTTGTGAATATATTTTATCCCTATTGTGTCACTGATAACGGAAGTTCCCTTCACCATACTAGTCCACGAATCGCCTTATTAGTGCATCAAATAACCACTCGGCGTCTTTCTTTCTTTTTCCTTTCTAAATATTAAAGTTGATGAAATGAAATGGAATCTTAATCCACTGTTTCATCTAACGTTTGTAAAGATGCTTAACTAAAAGTATGTCGAGGGTAGCACGACATTAAGTATAAGTGATGTACGTGCCATGTAGTTTTATTTTATGTCTTCCCCTGCCATTGATCATTTATTTTGTGCATCTTAACAGTTTTTTGTGTTGAATGAAGCAGCTTTTTTATGTTTTAATTACAGTAAAAGTACAGTTCTTAATTATAAGAAACTTTAATGTTTTGTTGAGGAATGCCTTAAAGCAGTTTTAGGGGTATTTATGTGTCTTAAAGAATTTGGTATTTTTCAAAAAAATTTGTATACATACCCTTTTCTACAACGTGAAAATTCAGCTTACGCGAAGGGTCTTGGAACCAGAGTTGTGCAAATTTTAATTGCATTGACAATTAAAGATTAACAATTGATTAATTGGTAAACGTAACCACAACAACTAACAATTGATCAATTGTAATTGTGGAAAATTACAATTAACAGTTAATTGTTAATTGTAGTTTACTACAGTTAACAATTAATTGTTAGTTGTAGTTTACCACAGTTAACAATTACTTGTTAATTGTAGTTTACTACAATTAACAATTGTCGATTGCTTTGTGAATTCTAATTAAAACTAACTCATAAAAAAATTACTAGTTTTGTACAATATATTCTACAGACGACAGGTCTACCTGGGACGTTGACACTAAACAGGTATCATATTACTATCTAACTATTTAAATACACATGTTAGCAACAAATAAAATATCAGTAACTTTATTACGAGCAATAAATTATTTACTGCAGCATATGACTTTTCTCAAAAAATCTTATGGCTCCAGCAAAATTTCCTCAAAAAAGGTATATTTCAATTAAAAATTAATTTTTTTTTTTCCGTACTAGTAAAAGTCCAAAGAACATCTGAAAAAATTACAGAAATGCATCTTAATTACACGATTTAAAAAAAAATTAAGTAAATAGAGCGGTCTCTGAGATCTTACGTCCCCTGTTATATCTTCTTTTCTTATTTCCCCTGCTACAGGGTAAACTATAAAACAATGTTTTGCACAATTTTAAAACACTTAATTAAAACACAAACATTTACATGTGGAAAAATTTTGCCAAGACAAGAATAGCTCACGTGGCGAGCGAGTAATCAGCGCTGAACGAAAATACGAATTCAAATAATACTTTGAACTCTATGCTGAACTGTACCTATTGATACATTAAGTTAATTGTTAGTTTTAATTGTTTCATAAAACAATTTTAAAAAACAATTGCAATTATTTTAATTATGAAAAGTGATTAACATACATTAATCTTATTAAATTAATTGCAAAGAACAATTAATAGTTTAATTGCAATTACTTTTTTAATCAATTAACAAGGCAATTGAAAAAATAATTGATTAATGCCCAACACTGCTTGGAACGCATCCCTCGCGTAAGTTGGAACTAGACTGTGTGTACCATCTCTTGCCCCAAAACAGATAAGTGTTCTGTCACTACTAGTTATATGCAGCACTTACACCCCTTTGCTTCTAGGTACTTCAATCCATTATTTGTATTACATGTGATGTTTTTTTAATTCAGGAAATTTATTTTTGTTAGATGACCTTGTTACACATTCTCCTGTGCCAGAAATCGGATACATCTCAAAGAATACAAGAGTATTGTATTAATTGGATAATCTTAAAAGTATTGAGTGATGAAACTTGTTTTCTTGCTGAATTTCTGTGGAAACAGTCACCCACTTCACTCCGCAAAATTGCAAAAAATAGTGCAAATTTTTTTAGTTTCTATACAGACTTTTTAACTAGAAAAATTTCTTCTATAATGAGTGAATTTGAAGATCAGGAAAGCAGCATTTCATCATTTAGTAATGATAAGTATGTTTTGTTTAATTTGTTTAGTAATAATGTGTTCTTAAATTAACATTTACATCATGCTGCTTTACTTTAAAACTTGTTCAGTAGAAAGGTTTCTTCCCCCAGGAAACCGAAGCAGTCTGGCTCCAGGTCTCTTATTTCAAATAATATTTTCTTAAATGTGTTTTAACAGCAACTATCTCAACAGTTTATATGAGCAAGAGATAAACAAAATAAGTTTGAGGTGGAAGTTGCTTCTTTGCATTTGAAAAAATTACGGCAGCAAAGGCGCTGGGAAAGAGCTACGATATTTATTTAATGTTAGGAAAGTGCTTTATTAATATTATGGAAATAAGCATGCATCAGGATTTCATCATAATACAACTAAAACAAATGTTGAACAAGGTGTATTAATTAGTCATGATCCTGGATGCATAATTACTGGTAATAAATCTAACTGCTTGGAGTAGTGAATTTAATTATAAACAATTTTTAGGAAAATCTGCTATCAGAAGTTTAGTAAGACCTTCCTTTGGAGTGTGCTTTCTAATTTTGATCATGTTATTATTTTGTTAGAGATATTTATTATCTTATTAGAAGTGATTTGAAGAGGTTTGAGTATTGTGTTTTAGTATAACTGTGATTTTAGATTTGGATTGTTATTTCAGACTTTAAACCTTACTTAGGTCTAATCTTAAGCAAAACAATGTTGGAGGGAGTGCTACACATTTATTAATATTGAAGATTATTTGCTAAATGTTTGCATGTTAGACACAGCCAAATGACATTGAATTACACTGTTTAAGTCTTTGATCTTGAAATTAAAAAAAAATTTATGCCCCTGTACCTATTTTATTACTTATCTAAATTATTTGTCTTTTAATTTACATCTCCCTCTTGTTTTGTTTTCATTTCCTGTAGTCAATTCAATTTATTTTTGCTTCAAGGATCATTAATACCATCAAAATTAAACTTATTGTAACATTAGTCAAATCTCCTCCTTTTTTTCTCTGTGAAACTTAATGTGCAGTACTCTTGTTTAGGAGAGCTGAATAGTCCTCCGATCCTAGTTCTTGGCTTATTGTGAGCCTCTCCTTTCAATAGTACTATGTAACTGCAACATTCGTTGATATGCTGCTCTTTACTGGACTTGATTACTGCAGGACCAGTCCCCTCCCTGGAAGGACCAGTTCCCCCCCTCCCCCCCCCCCCCCCCAGAAAATGAAATTTTTGTCGTCATAGTTACAGGGCCTGCTGCTAGGCGTCTGAGCGCCCGCGTGCGAAACCTATTTTGGTCGCCCCCCCCATATCATGGGATATTCGCGCCCCCCCCCCCCCCGAGGGTCATGAAAATATTTTTATTATTATTATTATTTATTTATTTATTTTTTTTTTTTTTGAAGTAGGTTGAAAAAAATCTTACTAACTTGATTTATCTAGCGATCTCCCCCCCCCCCCCCAATAAAAGAAATCTCTTTGCCTGCGCAAAAATTTCCATGTTCTGTACTTCCTAACATACGAGACACATAAGTTGTTCTTTTATTGCTACGTGAGAAAGCAGAAGATGAATGACACTTTGCCACTTTTACCAATTTATAGATTCTTCTCTCAATCAGCTTATTTTGGTGATTAGCTAGCACATAACGCTTACTAGTAAGCAACCTGTTGCTTCAGTATCTTAAATGAAACTTTTTAATAAAAAAAGAATAAAATTAAGTCATATTTTTGATTTAATATTTCTCTGAAGAGAAAGCTTGACATACATAAAATAACTTTGGAGTTTAAATGTCGGCAATGAAGATAATAAGCAAGTAATAAGCTTAGTAAGCGAGTAATATGTTTAGTTTATGATCGAAAATATGAAAAAACAGATCTGTAATTAATGAGACATGAAACAGTAACAGAAATAAGTACAGCAATTAGTTGTATGTTTATTTTGAGAACTTTTTTTATACTACATTTCTATTACAAAGTTTCAAACCCACTAAAAATGTTTTAAAACAGTTCCAAAAGCCAATATGATTATGAGTGAGTGTAGAAAATGAGTCAATGCTCATATCAAGTAGAAAACATAAGAGAGTTAGTAATAGCATTTTTTGATTTGAAATGAAAAATACAAGCTATACAAAGAAAAAGAACTTCCCAGGAACTCTTAATTTTTTCGGATTGTCAAATTCGTTCAAGAAAACACAACATTTTATTCCTTCTTTCATGCAAAATGTACAAAGCAAAAGACATTTTTTTCCATAAAAAAAAGAAAGAAAGAAATGAAAAATACCTGCACAGAAATTGGCATATTTTTTGCTTTCTTGCAAGTTGTTTAGTACAGAACATGTTCAATTACGAGCAACATGTGATATTTTGATTAGGTTGCATTGCTCTGAACAGGATAACCTAATGTTTAGCACATTCGGTTGGTAAATAAACGGTTTGAAGTAAACTAAATGTTGGATAAATAAGTACATCATTGATAAAGCACAGTAAAATTTATGAGAAGTGCAAAAAGCACTCTGGGTGAGCGAAGATCTAAAAAATGATTGCAATTGTAAAATTTTTGATTTATCAATGTCTAGCTTTTCGAGGCACGAATTTAAAAAAAAAGAAAGAGAAAAATGAAACCAGTATTTTTTCAGATTGTTGCTAAAGTAAAATACCTGTAATAAACAGAATGGTTCCGGAAAGTGGAGAATTTATAGGGTGAGGTAGTAGAGGTAGTGCCTAAAAACGAATGCGACTTCACTTCTTGGGTCATTCATTCCATACAGATTTAACGGATGAGTGCGCTCGACCATTTTTTAATTGTTTTGAAACTCATATCCCAAAAAGATGCATATAAATAATGTTTAAAACCACTTTTATTTTTTCTCTAACCTTAACCCTTGGTTTTTTAGAGGTCATCAAAAGTCATTTTTCGCAATCAAATATGGGACTTTTAGACCTCTGCCTTTTGGCCAAAATCTATTTGAATTACATTTAAGGCAGTTAATTTTACTCTTTGATGTTAAAGTGCATAAGATGATAGTCTTACACGCTGAGTTACGTGACTGTAACTTAATAACTAAAATAAGGGCAACAGGTTAAAGTTCAAGGTCAAATGTAAAATTTTTACTCATTTCAAAGGGGGATAACTCGCGTAGGGGACAGAAACACAAAATGAAATACGGCAAAAACTAATCGCTGAAACCATGCTAATAAAAATATGTAACTGTTGCTGTGTGTTTGCTTACCCTTTATTGGTTACAGCCCCTCAAAGATCAGAAAAATGACAAAAAATGACATTTTTAAACCCCTGTAAACCAAAAGGGGATGGAATTAAAAATAAAATTTCTTGACCAATTGAGTATTCCATTCAAGTATTATACATGTTATATATATTGTTTTGTGTATTTGGTTTGTAAAAAAGATACAGGTCTTTGAAATTGAGCAATTTTGCTAGTTAATTTACACACTAAAACAAAAATAAAAAGTGAAAACTTCATTGCACTTTCTTAAATGGCCTATGTAATATGTTATACTGAAAAAACATATTTTAAGTATTAAAAAAAAAAAACTATTTTAATTTGATAACTTAGAAATATTTGGACATGAATGAATAGTTCACACTGCACTGCCCTTTCACATTGGAAGCTGAAGCATCATCTTAACACTGCACTTACAAGTATGAGGCATATAAACCATATGAGGAAATTTCTTCTTTAGTTGAAACAAATTTATTCTCCATCTATTTTTTTATTATGAAAGTTCTGGAAATGATTCATGAATTTCAAAGTTTTTATCCAAATAGCGAAAAACACTTGCTCGTGGCTGGACAGGTCTCGAGTTTCATCAACTTTTACTAAAGATCATCTGCAGATTTTTTTTTTTTAACTTCCTATTGCATATGATCACTGATTTGCGCGTTAGGTAAATTGAATTTCCTGATTTCTTAATATTCTGCGCAAAATATTTGGGGGTGCAAACGCCCCCTCTTGCTCCCCCTATTTGCCGCCCCTGTTTTAACATGTGTGTGTGCTACCCTATACCTACTTATTTTATATTGTATTTTCATTATATATTGATTTCCTTTTTTTTTTTTCGGATTTTAGTAATTAAATTTTTGTAGCTACTTTTCTGGTAGAGACTGGAGAAAGTACGAAACTTTAAGCAAATTCACTTCTTATTATTTAGTTTTCCTTTGAATATATTTTTTTTGCTGTACCAATTTGCTTACATCTGCAAAAAATCCCCATTTCACTTTAAATTTAGTATTCATGTTATTTACAAGCATAATTTAATAATTCTGTAGCGAGGATATGTTGATGGTGAATCACCGATATACCTCTAGCAAAATCTCCTTTTTTTTTCCTTCAAAGGTTGGCCAGTATGATATCAAATTGAAGGAAATTTAAAGCTCTACAACCTTGTCGTTAACAATTTTCATAAATACTGATCCTGGGAAGCACTGGGAGGGAGGAGAAGGAGCAAATGTTTAACAAAAAGAGAATTTTTCTGAAAATCATCGATTTTTTATAACATATACCCGGGAAAATTATTGGAAATTCGACAAATATGTGTAGAAACAGTTTCATAGGAAGTTTACTTAGCTTGAATTTTTAGTTAAAACACATTTTTTCCACTGTTTCTGACATTTTCTGAAAAAACCCAAAATTTTCTTCCCCCCTCCTTCCCACCTTTCGCTCACCCCCTTGGGGCAGGGACTTTTAGTATGTTTACTTACTAACTACCCCTAACAATATTCTGAAGTCAAAAATTGTCTCTTATTCCATGCACTCTATAATGTGTTCATTGACTGGATTATTGGGCCACTCTTAGGGGTGGACACCCTGTATATGAAATCTTAAAATTTCTTTAAAAGAGATATATTAAAAAACAATAAGTAAAATCGCTTCCAATGAAAATGGAGCACACATAGTTTGGCCAAGTTTTAACATTAAAAATTTTTTTGTTGTTGGAGGGAGAGGGATGAGGATTACACCACAAATTACCACTCCAGGTGACACTTTTGCTTGGTATGTCACTTCTTCAAATCATTGTATTGTTATCACCATTGTTGAGTGCAGTCTTCGAGCTAGCGCCTAGTCCTGCCCCTTATTCTCATTTTGAGATAATTTGGCTCTGCTTGATTGTTTTTCAGACATTACATTGTATTTTCTGATAAAGAATTTCATATTTTCATGCTAAATTTCCTATTTATGAATGCTTTCTCATAGATTCTTATTTTTAGGCTGCAAGATTCTTCCTGTAAAATTTCATTTGAAGAAATTTTAAAGCACTTTCATTGTCTATTGTCTGAGGATGATGGAATTGGTGAATCTACCAAACTATTCCTTTTAGACTCAGTAAATAACTCTTCTGAAAGAATATGGAAAGAAATATTTTCTCGTATATGTTAATTTTATGAATTATGAAAAATGAAGTTAAAATTCAATAGCATATCTAAAATTTTTGTGTAGTAGCTGACAGTTGTAAAATATTATTTTGCTTGTTTGCTATTGATTCGTGTTTTCTGAACTGAAACAAAAGTCTTATTCCCTATGTCTTGTTTTCCTTGAAGTTTTTTGTATTTATTGTTACATTTTTGTCATTAAAAAATTTCATATCAAAATAAGCTACTGTTTTATTTAATCAGAAATCATGTTACTTAGTACTCAGTTTCAGCAATCTGTACAAATTCAATTTAATTGTGAAAATTTGAGTGTGATAGTAATGCTTATATTGAACATGATTTGTTTTGAAACTTGTTGAAAAGTTAAACGATTTTTTCTTTTACAGAAGTTTTAAAACTGCACAATTTTTTTTTTTTTTAAATTTCATACAGTTGAGCCCATTTATTAAAATTTCCATCAAAAGAATATCCTGAAATTTTTAATGTTCCAAACTGTTGCTCATTTTAATCCCAGGTGATGAATGATATATCGGATAAATGATGAAATATCCCACAAACAGAGTCAGAAAAACATTTTCAATCATAAGAAATAAATACTTGCAGGTATATGCTTTGAGGTTACAAGGATTTCCATGCGAATTATGTGATCCTATGGATGCGAAAACCTAAGCTAAATTTCAAAATTTTAAAACTAAGTTTCTTTTTGTAGATATCTTTGCATTTGTAAGCTCACATATTTTTAGGAATTATATCTCCACTGCAAATCATACGTTGGTGAGACCTTTCTTTTCTTAAGCTGTCGAGTGAAGAAATCAAAAGGATACCCAAATTTTTGAGAATAAAGGAAAAACTAGCAATTCGCTGCTTCTTAGAAATGCTTTGTTGAGGGAGGGGAGAAAAACAAGTGCAAGAAATCAAGTAGCATAAGTGTTATTTATGAAGATGAGAGATACCACTAGGAGCAAGTCCCCCATCTGCCTATAGTCCCTTAATAGCAAAATGCACACAAGGATTCCAAAACTATGCCTTTTTTTGAACGTAAGCGCCGCGGCACTTCTGAGAAAAAAGTTTATACATTGCCGATGCGACGGATACAGCAGGTGCGGCGCATATGGTTTGTTTTTGTTTTCGGTTTACAACATTTTACAGAAAATAAGCTACTTTGAAAAGAAGGATAAAATGAAATGCTTGGAAGTTTCTTCGAAATGATCAGAAATGCGCTTTAAAATGTGTTTTGGATAAAAGATAACAAAATTTTTCTTTTGATTTTCTGGTAGTAATATTAAACACGCTTTTTTCCCCAAAGTGATCAACTATGCAAAATATTGATGAATTCATTATCGGTGTGTCCCGCCTTTTTCGCACAGTTTAGCTTCCAATGTAATTTAAGTATTTTAACTAACGAGAAGATAATATAAAATTATGCCAGAATGTGTTTTATGTCTTAAGTTTTTAGTTAAGAGGATTGAGCAAAAATCGAGTAAAGATCTGGAAAATTTGCGGTATTCTTATTTCACGGTCAAGTCCGAATCTCCTGCTTTAAGCATAGTTTTTTGGACTAAGGTGCTGAAATTTAAGCGAGTTTAACCTGTAATTATTTCAAATTAAGTTCATAACTTTTTTTAACATCCATAAAGGCGACCGTTCAAAGTTTTTTTTCATGCGAAATGTAAACATTTTCGGCAGCGATCCGAAATTCGGCCAAGTCCGTGGTTGTCGGATTTAGGGTAATTAACTATCAGTAAGTAGTTGGGATTTTTTTTTTTTTTTTTTTGGAAATATTGAATCTGTTTAAATTGCGTTCCAGATATCTTCAAAAAAAAAAAAAAAAACTAACAGAAACATCTTTTTTTTTTCACATTATTTGTTAAACTGAAAGCGCGGCGTTGAAGTCGGGTGCGGTGCTAATTTTAAAAATACCGCAAGTGCGAACTTGCTGGCCCCATATGCCAAGCCACATGAAAAGAATTACTCAGTTATCACTTCTTGATGCATAGGAGAAAAGGGAGGAATAACATTTCAGTAATTTTTTAACCGAAGGAAAAAAATGACAGGTGGAAAACTAGAACATTACTCGCGATTATGAAGAGATGCGCATGTCCGCAATGAATATATCCGCAAAGCAGCAAATATTTTCTTACAGCAGCGAATGAATGTATCTGCGTCCGTGTAAAAAAGGAGAACTTGAATGATTGTCGCTCGATGCGCTTGCTCGCGACGAATGTATCCGCACACCAACGAATATATTCGCCTTGCATGCTTGCGTATATACTAGCTATTAATATTTTTTACGAATTAATTAAACAATATCAGTTTAAAGAAGTGAAAAGTAAGAATTTGAAGTATTATCGCGAAATGCGCGTGCCCGTGCCCACAGCGAATGATCCGCACAGCAGCGAATGTATCCATCTTACGCACTTGCGTATATACTATCTATTTATGACTTTTACAAATTAATTAAATAATATTAGTTTAAAACAAATTAGAAGTAAGCAGTAAGAATTTGAACGATTATCGCGAGATGCACGTGCCTACAGCGAATGTATCCGCACAACAGCGAATACATCGTACTCGCGAATGTATATACTATCTTGTAATATTTTTTACCATCTAAATAAATAATATAAATTTCAATTTAAAACGAATTAGAAGTAAAGATATTATCTTTACTTCTTATTCGTTTCAAATTAATCTAATCTCTGAGCTTTTACGATTATCGGACGACGTGCAACTCCGCGGCGAATGTATCCGCGCGCGTGCGTCTACATATTATCTAGCTCTGCCCACAAATTGCAATAATTTTCCAAAAAACAATGAAATTAGCTGATCATACAGATTTAGATGCGACTTTGTACAAATGGTTTGTGCAGAAAAGATGTGAAGGAATACCCCTCTCTGGACCAATGATTCAAGAAAAAGCTTCGATTCTCAACTCGAAGCTTTTGGTGGTTCTGATGACTTCAAAGCCAGCAGTGCTGGCTATAGAAATTCAAAATTCGCCATGGTATAATTCAACTCAATATCGAGGATGAAAAATTGTCTGGAAATGTCGCAGCAGTTTTCATTTGTCGCAACAATTGAAGAATTGATGAGAGATGAGAATTCATCCCCAGATCAAATTTACAACTGTGATGAAACCGAACTATATTGGAAAACCCTTCCTGAAAAAACTTTAGCTGCAGTGAATGAAACTTCTGCTCCCGGAAGGAAAGGAATGAAAGTTAGGTTCACTTGTATTAGCCTGTTCCAACGCATCAGGTTCCCACAAGTTTGAACTAGCTGTTGTTGGAAAAGTAAGAATCCGAGATGTCTTTAGAATGTAAACAAACCTGCTCTTCCTGTACACTATTTAAATTTAAAAAATGCTGGGAACCTGCTCTTCCTGTACACTATTTAAATTTAAAAAATGCTGGGATGGATTCCAATTTGTTTTCCAAGTGTTTTTTTTTTTTTTTTTTGATATTTTTGTGCCTGCAGTAAAATTTTGGCAAGAAAAAAAACGTTTGAATGGAGCGCTTTTGTTATTCGACTACTGCCCAGCTCATCTGGAACATAACTCTAAAATCTGGTAACATCTGGTGCTTATTTTTGCCTCCGAATACAACGTCTCTGCTGCAGCCTATAGATCAGGGAGTCTTTAAAATGACAATACCGAAAGCAGTTGATCAGAAAATTACTTTTTGAATCTGGTGCAATTTCAATAGTTGAGTTTTCGGAAAACTATTAACATCAAAGACGTTATATGATCGGTGACGCGTGGGAACTTTTCTGCAATCGACATTAAAACGAAGTTGGTGAAAACTTTTGCCAAATTTTTCAAGTGGCACAGATGAAAATGCTACAGACATTGCGAAAGATATTGTTACTGAGTTTTCAAGCCTTTTTAACACAATGAAAGGCTTTGAAAATTGATTTTCATTTATAATTCAAATTTATTTAACAGTTGAAATAGCCATAACAGTTGAATGGCGATACTACATATTAAACTAAATGATTATAGATGAATTCTCGATTATCTGAAGCAGGTTTGGTCCCAATTACTTCGGATAATCAAGGTTCTACTGTACATATACTACAATCTACTTCCAGCTTTATTGTCAAAAAAGGGAAAGAATATACGCAGAAATACCACAGGAAGTATGAAAAATTAATTTAAAGTTTGGCAATGTGAGGTTTACGCAGTAAAAAAAAATCAACTGAATTTAAACAATGCAACTTAATTTGCGCTATATGTAAACAAGGAATTAATGAAGTTTGTGTAGAAAATTTCTCTTGCAGTGAGTGAGCTTAACAATATTTGTTTTGTTAAAAATTACTTTTTGTGTAAAAAGGTGTTAAAAGTTAATGTGTATATTGAAAATGGACGATTCTATTATTTTTCAATATACGCAGTTTACTCCACACTTACAACATAATTATAAGAAAATTCTTCAGCAATCAAACAATTAAAGAGGTAAATCTTGATCAAACAGCTAGGCTCGTAGTCCTTTTCAAGAACATTTAAACCTAGATCTTTCTCATTTTAAGAAAAAAAGTTCATTTAGTTAATCAGATAGTTTCCTGAAAGGTATTTCAAATATCATTCTTTAGTTGACTTCTGATTCAGTGATAATAGAGATAAATGTACCTTAGGGTCAGAAAAATTTCAGCCAAACTTTTGAGCCTCTTTGTTCCACTAATATCTCAGTTTCATACTTTTTTCAAAATTAATTGAAGCTCAACACAGAATAATCACTGTATTTATTTTTTGGTGAATTTGTTTTGCATTCATTTTTTAGCGATCATTTTAGTTCGTAGCAATACAGTCGAGCCTCCATATATCGAACTTCCACATATCGAAATTTTCTATACATCGAAATCGCAGCAAATTTCAATGTTCATTACATAGAAAAACTGTTTCTATATATCGAAAAAATCTCTAGATATCGAAATTATTTTTCGAGATATTAGAAGTTTTTTTCCGCTTTAGACTGTTTATCTGATGAAAAATGAAGGTTGGGGAAGAACATTATGTTCACTTAAGGTTGCAAAGAAACTCATAAGGAGTCTGAGGTTGAGGGGTGAGTATAGATAGGTAGTTGTTCCATTCTGGAGTTCTTAAATTACCTCGAGTTCATTTCAAATCTTAGTTGTAACCAGTAACACTGTAAAATCAGTTTCAAGTTATTCTTTTTGTCTGTTGATTATCATTCCTAGTTGTGCTGTCTCATGTCACAACTTAATTAATACACAGTAAACACTCAACGCTCAAATTTAAAGTGGACTGTTTTATTTGTGAGACATACGTCTCCTCCAACTCACACCAATACACACACCTTCTCGCTCCCTGCCGTCCCGGCATACTCTCGATCTCAGATGGCGCTCGCTTCAGCGCTTTCACATTTTAAAGTTCTCATACTATTAAACATACCGGCCCGCGTTGCAATGCAAAGCATTCAACAAAATTGCAAATATTGATTCAAACTTGGTTACAAAAGTATAAACACAATACAAATGTACACTCAAACAAAATAAAATATGTGTACACATAAAACACAATGAATGATAATAAACACAATTTCAGTAGATGAATATCTAATTCTCAAATTTTACGACTTTTTACTATTTTTCTATTGGTAAGATTGCAACCTTTGTGATTGGTCTTTTAAACTCACCGCTCTTAGTTTTCACCTTTACGACTCGAATCTTATCATCAGAACCTGAGATAGTTTCAATTAGTCTCCCGATTTGCCATTTGCCTACAGCGATGTCATCATTTTTTATAAGTACTAAGTCACCTACTCTCACATTTTCTTTATCGAAGAACCATTTGGTTCTCTGCTGAAGAGTACTTAATTAGTTATTCGACCATTTTTTCCAGATAATCTGTACAATTTTAGTCACTCTTTGATATAATTTTAATCTATTAAATTCTACTTCGCTGAAATTGGGCTCTACTAGAGATGTTATTGGTCGACCTATGAGGAAATGACCAGGCGTTAAAACTGATAAGTCGTCTATATCAGCTGATAGCGGTGTAAGAGGACGCGAATTTAGAATGGCTTCTACCTGAGTAATAACGGTTAAAAAGTCTTCATAATTAAGTTTCTGATTACTCACTACCCGTTGTAGATGAAATTTAAAGGCTTTGACGCTCGCTTCCCAAAGTCCTCCAAAGTGTGGGGCTCTGGGCAGTGGCGGCGCTAGGCGTCGGCGACGTCGGCGACTGCCGACGGCCTCGCGCAGATAGGGCCTCGCAAAATTCTCAGAAGTAAATTCTCAAAAGTTTTAAGAAATTTTCATGTTTTCAATTGAAGCTCTTATTAAATGCAACAGACACAAAAGTAATCAAAATAGTGCGTGCAGCGGAGACTGCACAGAGCCAGCTTTAGCAAATGCGGGGCCCAATTCTGTAGGAACCTGAATTTAAAATATTCACTAGCTACAGCTTATTGATCAGCTAACTCTATTCCCCCCCCCCACCCCGTACTATTTCTTTTCTTTTTCTCTTGTTGAAAAATTAGAAAATATTCAAAATGCTGCTCCTCCGAACACACACCCCTCCATACACGCGCGCACCGATAGCATTATGGAGCATCTGAAATTTCGTATCGAGATCTTAAATTTCGCGATATTTCCAACTTAAAGCTAAAGCCCCCAAATACTAAACAACATCGAAAATCGCTTAAAATTGTGTTTTTGTAGCTTGAATTTCAAAAATTACCAAACCTAATATTACAAAATATGGCCTTAGAATCGCATTTTTAAGGCTTGAATATCAGAAAATATCCGGGCAAGGGTCCCCATACCGCCTTTCTTTTATATCATTAGCAATTAGGTTTTTTAAACTACATCAACAAAAAGTTTAGGTGGACTGGCTCCTGAATGTAAAATATTGCTAAAGTTTTTAGAAGCATAATTTTCAAAATTTTTCGAGGGAAGAGCTCCCTCATTTTCCGTAAAATCATCAAAGTTTGTCTAAAATTCTGTTTTTGAAACTTCGATTTCGAGAATTTGCAGGGGATTGATTTTGACCTATTTTTTTTAAACAAAAGAATCGATCTGGGACACTCTCTGACCCTTTAAGTCAATAAAAATGGCCTATAATTGCGTTTTTAAGGCTTCAATTTCTAGAAATTTCCACCGAGATCTCTGTAAATTTTTTCCCCTAACATCAGCAAAGAGAGCCTAAAATGGCGTTTTTAAACTAAAAATTTTAAAAAATTTCCGGGGGAGGACCCCCGGACCCACCTTTCTATCAGGTCATTTTTCCTCTTTCAATGTGCCGCCCCCTCCCCCCACCACCAAAAAAAAACTTTTTGATTGCGCTACTAGACACGAAACGTTTTTGTCCTAGCAATTAAGTGAATTGGAAACTATAAGTGCCAATAGTTAGTACAAAAATTAATTCAGTGAATTCAATGATTTGTCTGAAAATATTTTATGATTAAAAGGGCCTCGCAAAACTGCATCGCCGACGTCTACTTTTGCTCTCGCGCCGCCACTGGCTCTGGGGGGAATAAATTTCCAAATTACATTTTCACTACTAAGATAGCCAGCCAACTCGTCATCTGGCTCTTTAATCTTATCATGCATCTTTTTAATCTCAATATCACTTCCTACGAAGTTCTTTGCGTTATCTGAAAATATATAGGAAGATTTTCCTCTTCTTGAAAAAAATCTCTTAAGTGTGGCAACAAAAGCTTGTGAGGTCAAATCTGTAACCATTTCCAAATGTACAGCCTTTGTAACAAAGCATACGAAGACTGCAACATATACTTTATGGTATAAACCTTTACGTTGGTGTCTATATTTTATCCAAAAAGGACCACAGAAATCTACCCCACTGCAGTTAAATGGAAAGTCTTGAGTTATTCTTTCCTTTGGTAGATTACCCATAATTTGCTGGCAGGTTACAGGTCTGGCCTTCAAGCACACTATACATTTATGAACTACCTTCCTGCATGCATTACGACCGTTAATTGGCCAATACAATTCTCTCACATTATATAATAGAGCTTGAGGTCCTATATGTAAATATTTCCTATGAAAATATTCAAGAATTATATCTGTCAATTTATGTTTTGAAGGTAAGATAATTGGAAATTTCTTATCCATACTTAAATCACTGTTTGCCAAGCGGCCTCCCACTCTCAAAATACCCTCTTCATCTAAAAATGGGTTTAAATTTCTTACCTGGCTGTCCGGTAAAACCGCATTACCTTCCCTCAATTTTTTTATTTCCTTACTAAATTCAAATCCCTGAACCATCTTTACTAATTTAAGTTCTGCTTTTTTCATCTCTTGAGGGTCCAATGGGCCCTTTTTTCTTTTCGTTGCTGCAACAGTTTCCTAAAAACCTGAAAATATAGCTAAGTACTCGAATTAATTTTATATACATATTAGAAATATTAAGTAAATCATTTAAAAACATATTTGTTGATGCAAACAATGCTGCGCAGTTTATATCGTCCTTCTTTTTTAATTCATTTAAAAAGTCTTCTCCACTCATATCCGTTGGAATGTCTCTTTCAGGATAAATACCGGTAGCAAGAAAATCTGGTCCATTCCACCAGAGTTTATTTTCAGACAGCTTGTCAGGATCCATACCTCTGGATATAAGATCGGCTGGGTTCTCCAGTGATGCTACATGGTGCCACTGTTGAATATTTGTCAAATCTTGTATTGCAGTCACTCTATTTGAAATGAAAGTTTTTAATTGATGAGGTTCTTTCCGAATCCACGAGAGAGCTATCATAGAGTCACTCCACAAATATGTTTCCGATATATCCAGTTTTAAGGAGGATGTAACTCGTTTTATCAGTTTGGCTAATAGAACTGTAGCCATTAACTCGAGGCGTGGTATTGTCATACGCTTAAGAGGGGAAACTCTGGACTTACTGGAAACAAGTCTTACTGTAACTTCACCAGAATTGTTAATGGATCTGCAATATATAACTGCAGCATAGGCGACCTCTGAGGCATCAGCAAACCCGTGCAATTGTACATCAATAGTACCCTCACTTAAAATACATCTCGGAACCTTAATGTTGTTGATACATGGTAATAAGTCAATGAAGTTTTGCCACTCTTTATTTTCTTTCATGGGAAGCTGATCATTCCAATCTATTGACAATAACCAGAGTTTCTGCATGAATATTTTCGCCCTTGTCACAATCGGGCCTAAAAGACCAAGTGGATCAAAAATGCGCGCGATGGTTGATAATACCATACGCTTAGTAACTGGTAAACCAGATTCTACCTTTGCCTGGAATGTAAAACAATCTATCTCTGATTGCCACGATACACCTAAAGCCTTAGTTTCTTCAGTAATCACAAATTTATAATCTTTCTCGGTGCTCATGAAAAGATCAGGGTGATTTCCTAACCACTTATGCAACTCCATACCTGCTTTTCTCAAAATTCCGATTAATTGGTTTTGAAGCTCTTTTGCTTCTTCTAAAGAACTCGATCCACTCAGAACATCGTCCATATAAAAACTATCATGTAAAGCTGCTGCTGCAAGAGGGTACTCTTCTGCCTCATCTATTGCTAATTGCTTCAAAGTTCTAACTGCTAAAAAGGGGGCACTAACCGTGCCATATGTCACTGTGTTTAGTTCGTAAGTTTTAACTAAACCATCATTTGTTTCCTTCCACAAGATTTTTTGAAGGGGTCTTTGACTGGGATGAATTAAAATCATCCTGTACATTTTTTTGATGTCTGCAGCAAAGGCATAAACATATCTTCTGAATCGCAACATAATTGATAACAAATCATCCTGTATGATACCACCGTTATACTGCAAAGAATTTAGAGATTTCCCATTTGACGTAGGGGAGCTAGCATTAAAGACAACGCGTAGCGGCGTCGACTTGCTAACCGCTCTATAGACTCCTAAATGAGGTACAAAGTAACTCAGATCCTCATCAGAATCATTCACCTCAGTCATATGCCCTAACTCTAAATATTCACTCAAAAATTTCTTATACAAGGATAAATATTCTGGATCTTTTTCTAAACGATTCCACAAACTATTCAACTTTCTAAGCGCTATGCCTTTAGATTTTCCTAAAGAACTAGGTTCTTCCTTTAGGGGCATCTTTACAATGTATTTCCCTTTAGCATCTCTAGAATGATTCTGTACAAAATGTTCTTCGCAAATTAAGCTCTCTTTACTTTTGTGCTCAATAGACTCAACATTTTCTATTTCCCAGAATCGCTTAAGTGTTTTATCCAAATCACATTCTTCATTAATAAAACCGCAATGAATTTTATTTTCTGTCTCGGATATTGTACTTCCGGATATGATAAAACCAAAAACTGTGTTTTGTAAAATTAGACTTGAAATTTTACAATGAATTTGTCCTGGTTTTAACAATTGATAAAATATCTCGGCTCCTAATAATAACTGTATACATCCTGGAATATTAAATTTTTCATCTGCGAGATTAATATTACAAAGGTCATTCACATTAATTTCAAGCTTATTTGACGGAATTAAATCCTGTGTAATTTTTGGCACTACTAAAAGGTCCAACTTCCTAGTGAAACTCTTTTCTTTATTGCTGATACAAGCAGATACACGCGCTTTAATTGTGGATATTGAATCATTTAATCCTGACACTGATACGTTTATTTTCTGTTTCTTCAAACCAAGGAAATTAGTGCACTCGTTATTTATAAAACACGATGATGATCCGTTATCTAAAATTGCTCTTACGGGTTGTAAATTTCCCTCAGCATCAGTAATATAACACATCGCAGTACTCAATAAAACATTTTTTGTTTTTGCTTCACTTATTGCCGTAAACAAAGTGTTCTCTCGATTCGGCATAAATTTTTCAGCCAGTGCTGACAGCTGTTGGGAGGGGATCTCATTTGGCGCCATTACGTCTTGTTTATTTTCGCGCGCAATTTCATTCTCAGACAGAAAATGAATCGTCACATGATGTTTTTTCCCACACACAGAACAGGAGAATTTAGATTTGCAATGACTCACGCTATGTTTTATCGATAAACAGTTAAAGCATAGTCTCTTCTCTTTTATAAATTTAATTCTTTCATTCACGGATAGCTTACAGTATTTAGGACACTTATATAATAAATGATTTTCACAACATAACATACATTTAGGCGTTTTAATATCGCTTAAAAATACTTTTGGAATATTCTTCTCGTTAAATTTCTTGGTGTAAGAACTTGAATTTATTTTTTCATTTTTCCCTCGCGATGTATAATACAAATCTATTTCTTTAGACAGCTCCTTTGGACGCAACCAGCTATCTTGTGCTTTAATAGAAATATGCATTGCTACATCTTTCTCAAGAGTATCAAATATTTTATCAGATACTATCAACTCATTTAACGTCTTAAAGTCCGACACATTTCTTAGTTTCAAATAATATTCCCAGTTCGTTATTAAACGAGAAGCAAACTGCTGGTAATTTTCGTTTTGTTGCCGTGTTGCCTTTCTAAAATTTTCTAAACACGATTGAGCACTGGGTTCGAACTCTCTTAAAATAATAGCTTTCACTTTCTCGTAGTTACTCAATTCATCATCTGTAATATAAGTTATCACATTTGCGGCTCTCTCGCCTAATAAATTCAATAGGATTTCTGATTTGTATTTATCAGGAACATTTTTAGATACAAAAGCTCTTTCTAAAGAAGTAAAGAAGAATGCCCAGCCTTCAGGCTTAGTAGGGACTTTCACAGTTAATATTCTTATGCTTTTTATCAAAGAATCTAGAGAATTCTGAACATCAACATTACTTTCGTTTTGGTTTTGATTCTCTGGTTTCGAACCTGCTCTCACTCGCGCAAGCTCTAACTCAGCTTTAACTATTTCATATTTAACTTGCTCTAAATCTAATTGTTTTTGCTGTAAGTCATTATTCTTACGCTCTTCTACTGTTAAACTAATTAAATCTTTCACAAACTCAATATCAGATTTAAAATAACTATTGTTCTTAATTAGCTCAGTTAATTGAACAACAGTTAATTTTTCATCAACAGTTTCTCCTAATTCAGAGGCAATAATCCTCAAATCTTCTTTTTTACAGTTTTTAAACATTTTAGTTTCTAGCACATTGATGAATAATAATTATTCAATGGTCACTTACTTCTCAAATGTCCTCAATAATTCTCATATCCACAGGTCTCTGTGTCGTTCTCAGGCTCCGGAAGGACCACTTATGTGCTGTCTCATGTCACAACTTAATTAATACACAGTAAACACTCAACGCTCAAATTTAAAGTGGACTGTTTTATTTGTGAGACATACGTCTCCTCCAACTCACACCAATACACACACCTTCTCGCTCCCTGCCGTCCCGGCATACTCTCGATCTCAGATGGCGCTCGCTTCAGCGCTTTCACATTTTAAAGTTCTCATACTATTAAACACTAGTCTTTTTAGCTTCAGTAAAAATCATTCAAGTTAAGTCGATTGATTTTTTACTTGTCTCTCGATTACATTGTCAAAACGAAAATCCCCTCATGTTGCGAATCAAGTTGAACTGCCGAAGAATAAAGATGTATGAAGGCACAAAAATGTAATTTCTGTTAAATTTTCAGGTATTAAGTTTCGTTTAATCCGATGCTCGTATAAATTAGAAATTGGGTTTCATGCATGAAAATTAGCTTTAATTTGAATGTTTTAGGATATTTTTATGATAAAATACGATCGTTTCTATATATTAAAATTTCTATATATCGAATTTTTTTCCGGCAATTTGCTACTTCGATATATGGAGATCCGACTGTCTTTAATGCTAATATTTTGCAATAATTTTATAAACTAGGCAGCAGCATCAAACTTAAAAAAAATCTCACAAATTTTATTGTCTATGTGTAGTTGTGTGCACACGCTTTTTTTTCCCCCCTGTAATTTATTACCTAGTACCCAAGGTTTTCGCCAACTTCTTTCGGTGTTTTGCAAAGGGGGAAAGGTTGGGAACCGCTGAGTTAGAACAATAAAAAATCAAAAACATTGACTCTTGCTATTGTTAAAAATAAATAAATTTTCCAGCATGCAGATTTTATTTCCTCTTGATTTCATTTCTGTTAACATCGTTTCTAACTGGTTAATTTAGAGATTAAAATAAAACTGCTCTCTTATTTCTGTATTTAATCTGCTATTTTTGCAATTGAAAATGCCTATTACAAAAGTTTGGTCTTTTCATGTGACTTTTACAAACAATAGATTCTTTCAGCCTAAGTACCATCTAAGTGCTAACTTGTGAAACACGGTTTATAAACTGCCATACTTACGCTACAAGCATCTTGATAGATCAAAGAGTTGTGTATTGCTTAGTTAGAGAGAGGGATTTCAATTTTAATGCTCTCTAGTGTTCCAGAAGAATGCCAAGCATCTGTAAATTGCCTTCCATGTTATCATTCGTGTTAAAAAATAAAAGCTTGATTCAAATACTAGAGTCTGAAGGTTTTTCTATGCTCTATTTTTAGAAGTTTGATTCTAGGCGCTATGCATGCCACAGAGATCCAGACAGACTTTGAGCTTTATTATTTGTACAGACTGTACAGATAATTAAGACAAAACTCAGAAGACTTATAGCATTTATTGTTGTGGCACACAATCGAACACTAGTCTGTTTTTTTCTTTCAATCTTCAAAGTTGCCTAAATCTTTTCATTCATTGGTAAATAGTCTCATCATACTTCAATTTTTATTCATGTAGTCTAGAACATCCTTCTTGGTTAGGATATCCAGCAATTTTCTGTTCCATTGAAACAAAAAATAAAATTATAAACGCACATTTTAACTTTTATTCTAATCTATTTAATCATGAGAGAGCAACAGTAAGATGTCTAATCCCAGAATTAACACTAGATATCTTACAGTTACTCTGAGGTGACAATATCTGTATGCATATAATATATATACAGGGTGTCCAGCAAAGGACTCCCTGGTTTCAAAATTAAATATTCTCGAAAACAAAGGACGATATTGGAATAAAATAAACGGTATGTTTATTGTGAAACCCATAAAAATCATATACAGGAACTTGTAAATTAGTTTTTAAAAGTTCCAACAGGTGGCGCTGCACGCTGTAATTGCAATAAAAGTCTCCATAAATAGTGCTGCAAAGAGATTGGACGATAATTTGTAGCGTATATGTAAGTACATCTGAGAAATTAAACTACTGCTGAAACAACTAACCTCTTCGCAGCACTATATTTAGACTTTTATTGCAATTACATTGTGCAGCGCCACCTGTTGCCAATTTTTCAAATTAATTTCCGAGTTCCTGTATATGATTTTTATGGGTTTCACAATAAACATACCGTTTATTTTATTTCAATATCGTCCTTTGTTTTCGAGATATCTAATTTTGAAATCAGGGAGTCCTTTGCTGGACACCCTGTATACATATATATTAGCGCTGGGCGATGTAGGAATTTCTATATCATAATGCATCGCCAACCTCAAATCTTGATGTTGCAATGCTTCATGGGGTTTTTTTTTTTTTTTTTTTTTTCAGTAGCACCAGCAAAAATTGTCAAAAATTTTTTTAAAAACAGCGTTGAAAGTTCACGACAGCAATAAATATTAGACATGTGTTTTGAGATTACAATGAATCGATTTTTTTTATCCAAAAAGATATGAACTTATGGAAGCAATCTCTCCCTGTGTGTGTGTGTGTGTGTGTGTGTGTGTGTGTGTATGCGTTTAAAAAGGGGTTCCTCGAAACATTAAAATAGTGTATTCAATCTTTGTTGCTATATTGCGATTAAAGCATTTTTTCTTTGGGGGAAGGGGAGGTCAAATGATAAGATAAACTTGGTTTATCAATATATTTTCCATTAAGAGCGTAAAAAATTTCATTTCCTGCCAGTGTTGGGAAAAGTGAAGATCTTTTTTTACTTCCTTTTACGAAAAAGGAAGTATTGTATTCACGAAAAAATTTTCACTCAAAAATCGACCTTAATTTCCATTTTGCTCTTTCCCGAATGAATGTTAAGTTTATTTTTTAGACTCCAATAGGTGTGCCTAAGAACGTATAGATACGCGAAATATCCATTTCGACGATTCCCTAGGAAAAAAAAACGAGTTTTCTCATGACGTCTGTATGTGCGTATGTATGTCACATAACTCAAGAACGGTATGTCCTAGAAAGTTGAAATTTGATACGTAGACTCCCAGTGGGGTCTAGTTGTACACCTCCCCTTTTGGTTGCATTCGGATGTTTCTAAAGGGGTCTTTTGCCCCTTTTTGGGGGGAAATCATTGTTAATTTCGATGTAAAGTGGCGTTACAATTTGGCGGACACTTGGCGATATATCGCCAGTCTTTTGATCGCCTATTTGGCGACAAATTTGGCGATTTTTTTTAATCTGGTTTTAATTTGGCCACTGTTGGTGATATTTAGAGAGTAAACTATTGAATCACATTAAAATTACCAATAATGGGAAAATGACATTAAATTGGAGTAAAAGGAAGTCGTGCGATGCACACATCAGCTCGTTAGCTTATGATCTTCCACACAGAGACGCTCAGAACTTAAATTTTTGTTGGGGGGGGGGAATTTTTATTTTGCTGAACAATAATCTGAATTTTACCGAATGATAAAATACAAGCATGAACACACATCTATTGAGAAGAAACATTAAACATCATTATTTTTTAAAAAGGCAATTTCACAATGCAATCTCCAAATTTACCAAATCTTCGGAAAAAATTGTTGAATAAGAACATTTTTGGTAAGTAACAGTGACCTCCCATCGGACCATCCCTGCTTCCACCAGCATTTTGAAACAATTAAGAGAATAAAATGTCAACAGTCATGGACCAGTGTCTGTACATCAGAGCTCTTGGATTTGTAGTTGATGCAGTATCAATGAAACGGTTTAGAAAAAAAATCAAATCTGGTTTAATGATGTAGGATGCACACCGTTTTTTTTTTTTTTTTTTTTGCAATGCATCGCCCAGCCCTAATATGTATGTGTGTATGTGCCCTGTTCACAGTTTAAGTCAGGTCTCGATTAAATTTGGCAGGGAGTTATTTGGGCACCTGAGCAGGAATGTAGAGGGATTTTCGAATACCAAAATAGTACCGTGTCAATCAAATTGTAGTTTTAGGACCCGAAAATGGCGTTTTTCTGTAATATGAGGGGGGAAAAAATGCTGACAAAAATTGGAATTCAATATCCATAGAACCCCCTGATGTTTCTGCATCAAATAACTTATGTTTAAAGGTAATTAGAACTTGAATTATTACTTTGACTGTGAACTAGAAAATATCGTTAGGCTTTCAATTAGAAGTTCATTGTCTATTATGGTCATTGTTGAACAATGCTTTTATTAAAATGTGTAGTGTGATGAGATCCATTGACAAAAAAGATCTGTTTCCATTTTTTTTTCTCGAATATGAACAATTAAAGTTCCAGCTTTTGTTTTGAGGCTTTTCCTGTAATACGGGAATTTAAAACTTTTTCTTTTTTGAATAATTTTCTAATTTTTTTTCTGTCGGGAAAATTATACAGATATTTTTCTTTCTTGCTCAAGCCTGAATGTTGAACACACGTCACTTGACCTAACTTTTATTTTCAAAGTAGACCGTGCAAAGCCGGGCGACGCTGCTAATATATAAGTGAACAAAAAGCTATTTAATTAAAATATCATAGAATCAAAGATAACTAAAATAACTTTAGTTTGTATTATTACCTTATAAATTCTGACATTTTAAGTTCAGTTACTTTTTCAAATGTACAACCTTTTTTTTTTACAAATCAATGTTCTTATAATGTTGTCAATAAAACTTGGAAAGTATCATTACTTAAAAGAATGACAGTAATTACAAGTGAATTCCAAACAGCTTGTTACAGCATCTATTGACTGAAATTTTGCTCGTTTTCAGTCTGAAACAGCCATTACAAAGATGAAGCCAAAGAACCTCAAATAGTAGCTGAGAATGTATACACACTGGTTACTGAAAAGATTCCTGCACGCCAGCTAGTTACTAGTGTAAAGATATGCTCGGCTTCTATATAAGGGTTTTTTTTTTTTTTTTTTTTTTTTTTTTTTTTTTGTCTTTTGCTCTGTTATATCTTCTCCAGAATGATGAGCCCAAAAAACAAGGGCAAGATTCCGACTCTGGATGCTGCATCAAACTGTTTGATATTTGCTTGCAATTTTGTCTAAGCTCGACTATGGGACAGTTACTTATAGTTTTATAAGAATAATATTTGGAAACCCGAAAAGAAGTTTCTACACTGGCATTTAATAATGTATGTCGGATAGAGTTACTGAAACTAAGATTCGAAAATTAAGATTCATGCATTCAAGTTCAAACTGTTAATAGAATAGATAGATATTTTAATAGATAGAGGATGGGAACAGATTTTTAAACCTTACCTACATTGAATAATGTGATTAGAAATACTTACCCTTTATGATCAGTGACTAAAATTTGTCTTAATCCGAGTTTGCAAAACATCTCAATAACAGTCTCCAATGGTGTATGTTCAATGACTGTTGCAGGAGCCTGTATTTAACAAAGTATTTCATGAAGTAACAAAACTTCAGCTGTAAAATATGAATCAATAGTTGTATTTTTAAAATGTAAGTTACCATATCAACTATTTTTTCAAGGTTCAGATGAAAATGATTTCGGTTTCTGTTTCCACTGTTCATGAAAATAAGTGGAGCATTTCTGTCAATTTTCTTTGAGGTGTCTTTCATGTAGTCTTGAAAGGAGAAGAAAAAGCATGAGTAAATGATTAATAATTTAGTCTAATTATCATTTTATGTATCCAAAATGTCTCGCTTATGTCCTAAATACTCTATTTATCAAGATTTTAATTGTATTATAGTGCATTTTGATTTAATTTCAAGTTTTCTTTACGCATCTGTTTCATGTTTTCTTAAGAGAAATCACAAACCTTTAATCCCCTTACAAGGTGTAAAATCACAAAAACAGCAATCTTTCACTTATGTATCAAGACAGGAAGTTGACAAAAAAAATGTACAAATAAAATTCATCTTGATTTTTGACCAAATAACCTGTAAAAGTAGAAAAATAGAAGAAAATGCAAAAGAGTTGTAGTTTTTAGAATGTTATCTCTTTTCTTAAAAATTCCTTTCAATATTATTTCTTGGTTTTAAAGCAGCGTTTCTTAATTTCTTTTATTAGTGGAATCCTTTATAATTCTCACTTTTTTCGCGGAACCTCTGTTTTTTGTCAATAGTTTGCAGTAACGTCGATAGGATTTGGTTTCGGAAGGAGCTCAGGTTCTTACCTCAAAAAAGAAAAGGAAAGAAAAACTTATCACATTAACTGTTTGTCAATGCCAACTATTGATCGTATTTGTTATTGTAAAACACTAATACACTCCTATCTGTGACTCTAAGTGTTTTTAAAGGGATAAATAACCTCAGAATTCGTGCAACAAGCGTATGCACGATTATTGTCGTGTTCTCGTGTCGATTTTTGTCATATTGTTGTGTTTATATCGTGCACGATTATTTAAATATTTTCTCATTCAGAAAAGAGATACTGATGCTTTTTAAATGCAATAGTGTTAACATTTTTTTAGCTATTTATAATTCAGACTTTGATTCACGCAGTAGACCATTTAGACGCTGTTGACCAGTACTGCTACTTAAATTGGTCCTAACTCGTTAAATGTTGAAATCATAGACTAATAATAAGAGTAGACCGAGCTATGGCAACCCTTTTGCTGCTCATAAACCAAACCATGTGACTGGTGGATATCCTAGCAACAGCGGGCGTTAATCGTAGCAGACGATCAACGCCAGCGCGAAATAAAATAAATAGAATTGATGGAACACGGAAGAATGATCTTTTATGGAGTCCGATTTGTAAATTTGCTATTCTAAGTTGTAAATATTTTGTTAATATAGTGAGTTTTTCGTTTAGATAGTATTGTGCATTTTCTTTAGTCAATTTCAATAACTCTCTAAGCAATAAAAGATGCAAGCGACCAAGAAGAATCAGCAAACGGTAAGATTTTTACCTACAGTTTCAATTTAAGATACCGATTAGGACATTTTTGTGTTAACGCAAAACGTTTACGCCATTTCGTTCACGCCAACGCTGACAGCTCCAAATGAAATAAAAGTTACCGAAAACTGATCAAAAACTATTACTAATGTCAAAATAATGCATAACTAAAAGAAAAACAGTTCAATCTCTGCACCTGGAAGTTTTTTTTAATGAAAACACATTGTCTTAAAATACATGTCGAGTGCCAAACTATAGATAATGCTGCCATCTAGCAACCATGCTGCCAAAGTCTTCGCCAAGCCCTTCCACTAGTCACATGATACATCTATGAACCAATTTTCTTTATCAGCAAGAATGAGAAAGCTCGGTCTACTCTTATTATTAGTCTATGGTTGAAATTATCCTTTCCCCTGCTGCCAGATACTGGGAAACTGTTGGCTAGTATCAAGAGCAGATAATTTGAAATTGACGTCAAAATTGTAATTTTAGGCAATATTTGGTGGTGTTGAGGAAAGAGGTTAGGAGTGCCCTCTTAAAAGTTTTTCAACCCTAAGGTCCCTTTTGAACTATCTTTGGGGGGTCAATAGCTTGTTCCGGAAAATTTTCCAAATTGAAGTTTTTAAAATGCAATTTTAAGCTATCTTTGGAGACACTATGTGAGAAAAAGATGTTTTGGAATTGATCTCTGAAAAATTTCGAAGTTGAAATTAATTTCAGACTACTTTTGATAGCCTAAAATTTGCATTATTTCAGGCTACAAATAAAATGACTCCCATGGTGGCTAAACCTTATCTTTTCTTTACTAATAATAAAGCTGAAAGTCTGTCTGTCTGGATGTTCGGAGGATGTATGGATCTCTGACGCGCATAGCACCTAGACCGTTCTGTCGAATTTCATGAAATTTGGCACCACGTTTGTAGCATGGGGGTGTGCACCTCGAAGCGATTTTTCGAAAATTCGATGTTGTTGTTTTTTTTTTCTATTCCAATTTTAAGAACAAAACTATAATAAGATGGACGAGCAAACTACGAAATTATCATAACGTGGAACCGTAACCTGGGCACAAGCCAATTGGCGAGATACGAAATTATCATAACGCGGAACAGTAACATGGGTACAAGCCAATTGGCGAGAAAATTCACCATACATTATTTGTAAATGTACACGCAAGCCAAAAGACCTCATAATTTTTCTATTACGGGCAAAGCCGTACGGGTACCACTAGTGGTTAATAATGCTGAAATTTGGATACGAAAGAAAAAGTAAATTTATTTTTGATTTTGAAAAGCATTATTTCTATCAATTTTTTAAATGTCAAATTTGATAAGTGTGAAATGATAGTATATGCAAGCATCATGGAACCCCTGAGAGAGCTCCATGGAACCTGGGGCTTCACGGAACACAATTTAAGAAACGCTGTTTTAAAATGTTCCACTAATATATTTTTTTATTATTTATAAGTTGGGATTTAGTTCCAACGTATTTATAACTTCCATTTTAATATCTGTATTTTTTCTCCTTTAATCATAATTGAAAGCAATAACTTTGCAGCCTAAATTCACTTAGGTTGCGTTCGACAAACCTCACCGGGCGACCGGTAAGTTATCAGTTACTAACCGCGGCGTTCTATGATCAACCGGTTACCGCAGCGGTTACCATTCTAAGCAGTTGATTGGTTGATTGGAGCACGTGATCACTAGTTGTCACGTGATTAACTAACCGGTCGCTCTCGGTCGTGCTCGTCGAACGCAACCTTAAATGGGAGTTAATTCACACTTGTAAATGGAGCTTCACCACATCAACAACGTATCAAACGCTCCGAGGTACGAGCTTTCAAAGCTTCAAAAGAAGGCAGAACTGCTCTTATGGCTGAAAGCTGAAAGGTCTGCCAAAAATATAGCTTTTGCGAAGTAGGAAGGAACAACGTATAAAGCAGGGATGGCTGTTCGAAAAAATGTATGTATAGCATACCATAAACCACTCAGACTGCCCGAAATGAGACTGCAAACTTCTAACGCGTTTTTCTCAAAGTTATTCTTTTCAATACGGTTGATAAGATATCTCAAGTTCTAATGCACCATTTTATTTGAAATTTGGTTGACTTTCTGAATGCTATCAAAATTGTCTCCACTTAGGGGTTTCTGTATTTTTGTTTTTTTTTTTTTTTTTTTTACTATTTTTTAAAAATTGCGAAAATTGAAAAAAAAAAGCCAAATTGACCTTTTTTTTACTCAAAAAGACGCCATTTTGCGCATTTTTTCCCCTTCGAATCGGCTACGTCCAGATAATTCTACATCCTCGTTTAATAAGAATTGAACATAATTTTATGTTTTAGATCACCAGGAGGAAAGGAATCTCGTCAACCAGTAGACACCTTTTTTTTTCCTGAGTCCCCACTTCGCCGACCTTTACCAATTTCAATTTTGAGTTTTTTTCTCCCCACAAGTATACATTTTTATAATTTTCAACTATCAATAAAAAACTGATAAGTTGATATTTCTGTTTTTTTTTTTTTTTTAATCCCCACACCCGCAAAATCATCATGCCCCTTATCATATGAGTTTATTTTTTGAGTTGTTTGAAAGTAAAATAGCCATACTGATTTCAAAACTAGATGGTTTATTTCTACCACATCGCACATCGAGTTTTTTCTCTACATCCTGTGTGAATTTTTAGGATGAGAACACTTTTTGAGGGAGATTGTGTAACACAGGAAGCTCTGTTACTGGTTTCCTATTTATTAAAACAAACCTTTTCAAATTTAGATAAAGTGTTTCTTTCCCAAAATGTTTTGATTATTATCTGTCAGGAAGTTTAATTCACTCTATTGTCACTGTGTAAACTTAGAGGATCAATAAAACATGTATAATACTTTTGTAACTATCAGTAACACAAACACAAGATAATTTTTTGTACTGTGTATGCATGCAAAATTAAATGATTATTGCTCTTTTTTGTTTTGTGCTATATTTTTTCAAAAATGTCCAATATTTTACAAGTTGGTCACTTTGATCATTGTGTAGCTTAAAAACTTGACATGAAGGGCTGAAACGGAGGTCATTTTTGGACTTAGGGTCCAAAAATTAATCAAAAATAAGTCACTGATCTAAGTCAGGCAAATCACTCTTCTTGGATGTTATTGTTAAAGACTAAAGATTTACATTTGATTCCATCTTCGTGACAGCTCTGTCCTGGATCCTGGAAAACTATACTAGGTAGCAAATGACCTTATAAAATCCGCATGAATTTCTATGCGTATGTCCTCTTAGGCAAAAATGTTGCTTACAGATTATTTGAAAAAGAGATGCAGGCTCGGATCTGCGAACCCGCTTACCCGCTGTGCGGGGGAGCCCACTTCCCAAGGAATTGAAAAAAAAAAAACTAGCACTAAGACTAATTACTGTTGCAAATGCACATTGCTGGTCTCTGGGGAAAGCCCCTATAGATTTGTTGCAGGGACCCCAAAATTTATAGATTCGGGCCTGAAAAGAGATAATTTGAAAAGAATGTTTGAGAAATGCAAATTTACTGCCACCTAACACACTGAGTCAGTAATGTATAATTGAAGGTAAATTACATTAAGTTTAGTGTACTTAGATCATCAAGATCAACATTTTACTGAAGGAGATGCATAAGAGTGATGACGCATAAGTGAGAGATTACCATAGACATTACGATACTAAGTTACAAAAGAAATCTGAATTTGTTTGCTATTCCCCAAGCACTTCTCAAATGTGTATGATAAATAACTCATTCTGATGGTTGCTATACATTTCATACAGTTCGCAAATTGAGAAAAGTTGATAATTTTAATCAAGCTATTACACATTTTATGTACAATCTCTGATTCAAGGATCAAATTAAAATGGGTTAAATAATTGATAGCTAATTTTGTTTTAATGCTGTAGCTGATGTTTCTGCGAAATGTTAGATCCGTATCTGAATACTAAATTTCAAATATTAGGTTAAATCTACCATTAGAAATGCTAAATTGGCACTTACCAAGCATCAAACACAAATCTCTTCTTAACACATATCCAATCAGATGTGGCTCTTCAACTGATGCTATAACTGGAAAGCCATTATGTTTTGTTTCTTGCAATATTATTTCTGAAAGTAAGCTTTTTTCTTTTAACTTGATAACCTTTTTTATATATATATATATATATATATATATATATATATATATATATATATACAGTTGGCTCTCTGTTTAACGACTTTCAAGGGACCACAAAAAATCGTCCTTAAGTAGAAAACGTCTTTAAATAGAATGCTTTTAACACTACAGTGGACCATCTGGGACCGTGAAAAGCTGTCGTTAAATAGAGTGTCGTTAAACAGAGAGCCCACAGTATATAATATATATATATATATATATATATATATATATATATATATATCTTACTAATATTATATATGCGAAAGTTTGTCTGTATGGATGTATGGATGTATGGATGTTTGTTACTCTTTCACGCAAAAACTACTGAACGGATTTTGATGAAACTTTACAATAATATAGCTTATGCATCAGAATAACACATAGGGTAGTTTTCGTCCCTTTATGGGGGGCAAAACCCCCTTAGGGGGGCAATAAAACACAATTTTTGAATAAATTCTCTAATATTGGGATGAAAAAATACTTGCACATATTTACATTATATGTCCATCGAAAGCTCTGATTTTTCTGCTGAAGATGGCACCTGTTTGAAATTTCTAAGTAGAATAAAAAACGAGTTATGAGCTTTTTAGATCCATGTTCGAAGGCTTTCCTAAACTCAATACAGTATTTAGTGTATCATCTCAACTCCCTGTCGATAGCGACAATTGTTGTATTGTTGACTTTCTTTGCTTTTCGTGATTGTTCAAGGCTTTTCTCAAGTCAAATCTTGAAGTAAGATTTTTGCACAAGATTGGCAAATAATACATCATTTGTGTGTGTGGCTGATGATTTTCCATTTAAACGAAACTTTAATGTAATTAGGGTCAGGTGGGGTAAAATGGGTATAAAATAGCCTACTTTTGGATTTTGACTCAAATATTTTTGTCAAAATATTTTGTATCTAATTTATTTTTGTTTTATGTATACATTACGTATGTTGAGAGTAGAATTAAATGATTTTCACCCATAATTTGATACAAATTTGTTTTTGAGGCTAGTGTTTATGACTATATGTTTTCTATACCCATTTTACCCCATGCAGGTGAAAATGGGTAGCATGTGGAGTAAAATCAGGGTTGGCTTTCTGCCGGCAGAAACTAGTTTTTGCCATGCCAGTGGCAGAAACTGGTTATAACCGGTTAAAACCGGCAGAAACTGGCAAAAACTTAAAATTGTTTTAAAAAACTAAAGTAATTACTAAATGATATTTGTTTAAACTAAAAAATTAAACTTCATTCCATCATTGTAAAAAATAAAATGTTATGCTAGTGCCCTTGATTTAGTTCAGAAAGGGAACTTTTCAAATGCTGATTCTCGTAATATTTGGATTAATCTAACAAAGGATGCAAATCATATGGGTTCTTAGGATAGAGGAGTGACATACAGAATTAAACTGGCATTACTGTTTGTAATTTGCTCGCAAATCAGCTTCATCTAAGTTGCTTGTGATTGAAATTATCATGTGCTTCAAGAAGAAAGTCAAATTTTACTTCCCAATATTAATCTAGATTTTGTACTTAATATCACAGCTTTGCAAAACAAATTGGCCCCACTTCTCGAAACTCATTTTTCCAGTCGAATTTTTACCACTACCCTAGTTGCTACATGAAGGACAAGTTTAAAAAAATAAACAATTTGAAAGTTTCATGAATATTGCTTGTTCCTTGATGCATTGCCTGCTAGCTCTTCTGTTGCACGAATATTCTAAAGTTTCTCATTCGTGCATATTAAATTGAGAAACTATTTAAATTTTTGGAACCACCTTTTCCAAGAAGAAACTGCAGGGTCCAAACAATGTAACATTTGATTCTGAATTGTGATGATAATATAAGTTAAACTGCTTTGGTTAACAATTAATTATTTTTTCCATGCATTTTCTACTGTCTGTCAATAGTTTTTTTTTTTTTTTTTTTTTGTCATTTTGAGAGTTTTTGCCAGTTTCTGCCGAAAATGTGGCAGAAAGTGGTTTTTGCCATGCCGGTTTTAACCGGTTTCTACCAGTGGTTTTAACCGCCCCGGCAGAAACTTGCCAGCCCTGGGTAAAATGGGTATTGAGTCTAAGAAGTGATAAAAAAAAGCATACTATTTGTTCAATGCAGTATGATAACAGACTTAAGAATCAGTTAACAAAATTTAACTATTTAATTTTAAAAAAAATAGTGCAAACAGTAAATTTGACAAAATATTAATAAGGTTTCTTTCAATGCATGATATCCATACTTGTCACTCTTAAAAAAAATAATGGCCTCTATTGTTAAATTGTGGCTCATTAATATTTTTTATTATTTGATGTTTTTCGTTGAAATCCATGTCGTCTACATCAGGAAAATAAAAAAAAAAATCGCCCATCTCGGATTTTTTAAAAAATATTTCATCTCGTAATATTTGCCAATAAATTCTTTCTTGCTTGTTTCCTCTAAGTATAATATTTATACCCAGGCACCTGTAGTTAAACTTTGCTTCATAAGCATATTTTTAGCAATTTCTATTCCAGATACTCCCTCTGAATGGAATCTTTCTTTTTCCACTATTTTTTATTTTCTTGTTTTTTAATTCATTTTTATTTATTTTTTTTTTTCATTTTCAACTGTTAGCCTTTCTAAAACATCTCTGTCAATACTTCTTGTGTTTACCAGCATACATTTAAGTTGTTTTAAATAATTATGCAGGTAGTTGTGAAATCTGAAGTTCTTTTTGAAATTGCAGACAATATTGCACATTTCAAATCTTTTTAAGGTGACGAAATCGTGCTTTGTGACGTATATTTTTCGGATTGAAACGAGGATGTGTTCAGAGAATTTAAAGGTGCATTAGAGAAATTAATAGCATCTGATTGCAATCAAATACAAATGTGACGACCAGCAACAGGCTGGGCCCAGCATATTCTGAGAAAATTGTTATTTTGTGCGCAAGTGCACACAAACTCTAGAATAAGTATACCGCTGGCTTCTTATTATTTATTATGATGGATCGAAGTTTATTTTATAAAGTCATGACATTGCATACTTTTATGTTTCAATCATTTTAAATTAACCACAAATGAATTAATATGCATTTAAAGGAAAATATGATGTATCTTTTAAAACAACTTGCTGAAATGATAAGCCTAACTATATACCCATTTTACCCCATTTTCAAAATATGAAATTAAAAGTAGAAAAAAATCTTTTTTCTTCCCTGTAAGTTGAAACAGCAACAAAAATGTCCAATTAAAGATATTAAGATACAGTAATAAAAATTTCTCAAAAATCAGGAGCTGCAGATAGAAGTTTAAGCAGACAACATTCCGCATGAATTTATCCACTTCAATTTAAAATGTTACCTCTCACTAAAAAATAATCTATTGAAAAAGTATATTTTGTGAAATAGAATTCAGAAGAGCCAAGTATAATGTCCCACTCAAAAAAATGCAAATTTAATTTAAAATAATTTGTTTTTAAAACCATATATTTTGACTACCCATTTTACCCCACTACACATTTTACCCCACCTGACCCTAATGGTTTTTATTATTATTTATGCTGATTGAACACTTACTGATTATCCAATCAACCAGCAGATCGCCAAAATTTTTGCAGAAAGATTTCCGTAGCTGATGCATTTTGTAGTTTTTTCAACGTTGCTGTTTTTGAAGCCGAAGACTACGTCATAATGTTTCTCAGCTTTCACCATGTAAACAAAATATCGCTAATCAAAGAATTTTCAAAAGACTTTTTTTACTGTGTTAATTAATCCAGCAACTAAATTAGGCAAATCCATAAACAGCACAAAAACTTCCTTTAATTTTCCTTTTTGCACAATTTCAAACAATCACCAAATTTTATTACTTATTTTGCTAACATTTCGGATGAAACTGTTTAGCGCCATTTTATGGTGACCAAAAATATCTCAGCATCTGGCGACGATATCTCTGTAACGAAAATTAATATCATAACGTTTTACAAAGTAAGGAAAGAATGGGAGAGCATCATCGAAGGTACCCCAAAACGACTTTCGCAAATTCGGTAAAATCGCACCAAGAGCCACAATGATTGAAATTTCCCGAAATAACTAAAGCAAGAATAAGGGGATTACCAGCACAGCTACTTTTTTTTAATCACTTCGTACTTCAGTAGCCATACAGAGAAGGTTTTAGACTCCATGTTAAAAAAAAAGTATCAACAGATTAATCTTTTTAAACATGAGAAGATTAATTTCATGTTTTGTAAATTTGTATATGCTTAAATATCGTGCTTTCGTTTCTAAATCAATATTATTTTGTTCTTTATACTTATTGCTATTTTAGTCTTATGGGTAAGGAAGAAACTCGATTTTTAATCACGTCAAAAAGATGTGTTTTAAATTCTTTCACTTAAAACAGAAAACAAAAGCAAGTAACGATTTTTTCTAATAATTATTACTGACCCAGGCAACGCCGGGTATTTTTGCTAGTATATATATATATATATCTATATATATATATATATATATATATATATATATATATATATATATACTATGAATGTGGACGTAAAATATCTTAAACATTTCAAGCGAATTAAATATTAAGCCCTATATAATTTTACCAAGATGTTATAAAAAATAAATGATTTTAATTATGATTATAACCCGGGTTATTAAATTAATGCAGAATTATCGATTGTTTATATCCAATTCCAATGCGGTTTAAATAAATTTCCTGCCTTATGTACAAAATGACGAAGTTATTGAATCTTTCTTCTCCCATTTTATTTCGTAAATAATTTTTCACTCTTTTTCATATTTAATTCTGATGTGTTAACTTCACAACATTCAAATGCACTTTTTTTTAGAATTCCCATTTCGATACGCTTTAAGTTATGATGAAAGCTCCCAACCTTAAATATTTTGTTGCATTAATGAAAAGGTATGACGGTATGAGATCCCTCTCTCACCGATTACTGCATTGCAAAACATTTTTATCTTGCGAGATTTCAATTCAATTTTTACTGTGAAGTTGGGGACAAACTCGGTAGAGTTAATGAATCGACAATCATTTTTAAAACCTCCCCACCTCTTAATGTTTTATTTACCATTATTTTTAGACCCTTCAGTTCTAGAATAAATGCAGAAATAAAATACTTATAAACTGGAAAGCTATTTTAGATTAATTAAACGTGTGCTTCGTTAAAAATTTTCTTTTCGTTCTAACATTTTTCTGCCGGTCTTATTTTAACTTTCATGAATTTTCAAAAATCTACTATTTTCATTTAATATTCTTAATTTCTATCTTGTATAAGTAAAAAAAAAACAACTTTTGGAAGCATGCCAACATCGAGCGCGTGCTTCATCGAATGCATGCCATACTTAAAGTTTCAATACTTTTACAATCTGCTTTTTTTCCCCATAAACATCCTAACAATTTTAACGGAAAAGAATTTTAAGTTAACAGAATTATGAGTAGTAAGAAAATCTTGTTCGTTTTACATTAAACACTTTCTGATAAATCATTGTACTTTTTATAAATATTCAATAAACTTGCTAATTTGCTCAAAATGACTTTTTACTGAACTTCCTATCGATTATTTATGTGTTGTAACTAGCAGTAAACGCATGGCGATACCCGTGCTAAGAAATTGAAAGAAGTACCTTGAAAAAACAAAAATTACCCCCCTTCCCATATCATGTAAAATGACCATTTTCGTTTAACTAAAATGCGAACACACCCTTACAAAAACCTATAAAAATTTATTCTAAAAGAAATCGTCCAAAAATTAAATTACATTAAAACTTAAAATAATCCAACAACTCTATTGTACTAATAGAGTTATAACCAATTCTATTGGTTACTATTATTGGTGTGTCAACTCTATGGTTATTGTAACTCTATTATACTATTGCATTGCTCCTAACTTGCGAAGCGATCATGCTACCGTAACCCTTTGGCAGTCATTAAGAATTTTTCTAATTCTTGCAGAGCATTAACGCATCCATGATCACTTGCGTCCATTTCCATGATAGAATCTTCCTTCACTAACAAACAGAAAGATCATTTCTGTTGTATAGGAATGGCTTAAAATTATCAATGTGAACGTTTTTGGTTGTGTGTCACCGATGTCGGCATCCTCGTCGGTTTTGGCATCCTTTGTCACTCCTAAAAGCTCTTCTTCCAGTGAGTTCTGAACTGCGTGAGTTTAATAACTTTACTTCTGGAAAGAGCTTTGGAACTAATCGCATAAAATGTCTCCAGTGGTTCAAGCTTGATTATTAGCACGCCAAAATGCAGTTTATTACGTGTAATCTGCAATCTTTAAGAGTTTGGCTTTTGAAAGAGAGGAAAATTTTATCTGTTTGCATTGCTGCATCTGCTAAAACCGAAACTCATCCGCGTAAAATAAAATAAAGGTGTCAAAACTTAAACCGCGTATAATCGAAAGCGCGTAAAACGAGGGTCTACTCATGGAGCTACGACGCACAGTGGTTCAAAACGACAAAAAAGCGGAAAAAATTCAAAAACATTGAATATTTTCAAAAAATGCTTTGGAAAATTGTTAAAATTGTTGCATGGTAATATTTATCTTCATGCTTGCTGATCGTATATACTGAGAAACTCCAATTTTACGTCCCTCGAATCTACGTTTTCCCCACATTTTATGTTTTTTATCATCAGGTCCCAGTTTTTCCGTATACTAACAATATTAATTTAGCACCATAGACTAATAAGAAGAGTAGACCGAGCTTTTTCATTCTTGCTGATGAAGAAAATTGGTTCATAGATGTATCACGTGACTAGTGGAAGGGCTTGGCGAAGACTTTGGCAGCATGGTTGCTAGATTGCAGCATTATCTATAGTTTGACACTCGACATGTATTTTAAGACAATGTGTTTTCATTAAAAAAAAAATTCCAAGTGCAGAGATTGAACTGTTTTTTTTTTTAGTTATGCATTATTTTGACACTAGTAATAGTTTTTGGTCACAGTTTTCAGTAACTTTTATTTCATTCGGAACTACTACGTCAGCGTTGGCGTAAACGTTTTGCGTTAACGCAAAAATGTACTAATCGGTATCTTAAATTGAAATTGTAGGTAAAAATCTTACCGTTTGCCGATTCGTTTTGGGCGCTTGAATATTTAATTGCTTAGAGAGTTATTGAAATTGACTAAAGAAAATGCACAATACTATCTAAACGAAAAACTCACTATATTAACAAAATATTTACAACTTAGAATAACAAATTTACAAATCGGACTCCATAAAAGATCATTCTTCTGTGTTCCATCAATTTTATTTATTTTATTTCGATTGTCTGCTACGATCAACGCCCGCTGTTGCTAGGATATCCACCAGTCACATGGTTTGGTTTATGAGCAGCAAAAGGGTTGCCATAGCTCGGTCTATTCTTATTATTAGTCTATGTTTAGTACGGATGGAAAGTTTGTTATTTATGAATTTCCCGCATTTTACGTTTTCCCTCGGTAGTTAAAAAAAGAGAGAGAGAGAGAGAGAGAAAATGTTTTAAAATAAAAAAAAATTCTTTCTGTGCATTTTTAAACATAATCCACTCTGTTGAAAGTTAATCCATGAAAACAGAAACGCTTCGGCTCCGTCCGTATCTGACTTTATGGACTGAAGATGAACAAGAAGAAGAGGAAACACAACTTGTCCCTTCTTTCAATACTGCATTTAGGAGCTTAATAATAGTGTAAGACTATTTTCTTTATCATAAAGACCAGGAAAAAACTTTGCAAAATGTTCCAATCCTGGAAGATGCTGTATTTACTTTGGATTCAATGACTCATAATTATTGACTATTTTCGACCTAAACAGTCGGATTCGTTACTTAATGTGTTAGAATGATCTAAACTGGTGTGTACAAAAATGTTCTTTTCGTAAAATATCATATTTTTACATTTTATAAGTGTCATCGTAGCAACCTTTATTACTATTTTTGTTTCCTTATCTGATTTTCGCTTTTTATACATTTCCTGTATTTAACGTTTTCCCATGTTTTATGTTTTTGGATTTGAATTGACGTTTTTCCACATTTTATGTATTTTATGTTTGATTCAGGCCTCTGAGAACATGAAATCGGGGTTTCTCTGTAGTTCAAATTTATTTCTGTGTTTTTAGTGAAAAATCTCTACATAGTATAAAATGAAGTCTCCAAAAAGCGTCTGTGTGTTTGAACTCGCAAAACTTGAGAACTACCCGGCTGATTTCGCTGAAATTTTCAGTTTGTTCCTATAAGCCCTGAGCAGGTTTGCATACCAGTTCGAAAAAATTCGATGAATTTTTCTTTTTTAATTCCAATTTCGGCTCAATTTTCACATAAATTCCCGAATATGGGGGTGAAAATTTACTTGCACATATTAATATTATATATCGTTAGAAACAGTAGAATTTTCCGCGTTCTACGCAATTTGTTTCAATGCTCTTCATTAATTACGGCGGGAGTCATTTACGTTTTTAGCTCGAATTTGTTTCGGTTTAGCTGAAAATTAGGCACTACTTTCTTCATTAAATCTATCAATAAAAAGTGAAGGGGTTGTCCCACAGTTTTCTTTTTGACACCATTGAAAAAAGCGACATTTTCTACTCCAGATATATCTCGACCTATGGTCGAAAAACTAAGCTTCTATTTCCAAAGGAAAAAAAGTTACAAGCCTTTTTAAATCAAATTCAAAAAATCGCATTTCCATTCAAATTTTTAACTATTTTCTTTCGCATTTTAATTCTTTAAACTTATTTTATTTTGTGTTTCCATGGTTACGCTTTTTAAATCCATCTTTTTCGATTTAATTTCTTAAAAGTATTTTAATATTTAACGTCATTGTTTGGAAGGGAAATTTTGCATTGTGTTTTTTATTTATTTATTTAAGCCTGATTTTGTACATACGTCACTTGACACAATTTGTATTTTCAAGGTGGACCAGGCAACGCCGGGCAACGCAGCTAGTTTAAATTCGCAACTCCAACGAACTATAGGGGGCACTGCAGTCACTGTCTAATGGCGGAATTGAAAACTAAAACAAACGCATGTGGTAACGAAGAAAATGCTAAAAGTGTTGTGATTTTTGTTCGTATGTATGATTTTTTCGCTTTATTCGTTTGAAAAGATTTTTCAAAGTCTTTTGGTTATTCTGACCCATATAGAAAGAGATTAGAAACCAAAAAGTATTACGAAAGTAAACAATTAATGCAGAACACACAGTAAATTGTTCTGAAGCAGCCATTTTCACGATGTTGAATTCGGAATTCATAAATTTTTGGTTCGCTTGGAACGGCATTTTCATTTTGTACCGTTTTTTCTATACATTAGTACATATTAAGTTCAGTTTCGTGACATTTCCAGCATTTGTTGACATTTTTGTCACATAGTGCACATACGTGGCAGACTGTCAAGAGTAACGTTTAACACTAGATAATTTATTTCTATGACTATATGATTGGATATCCAAAGAAATCATGCATTTAATTCATTCGTCATGGAAATGATTTACCTGATATGCGAAATCTTGTCAAGATACATTATTCTTTCACATAATTTTAAAACCATACCCCTATAAACAGATTTTTGGCGAACTTTTATTTTTTATTGTTCAAATTCTTAACGTTCTTTCTGGATTTTTCAATCTGTTCTGCGATAAATATTTTCAAGAAAATTTATTTGCATACTGTCTATTTCAGTAGGATACTGTAGTAACAAAGGTTATTTAAATCATTTATGTAGAATTAGGTTAAGGAAAAGTGTCCAGTCAATGTTGTTAAGTTCGTTTTTTTTTCATCGAATTGAAAAACTGATATTTATTAAAATTCACTCAGAACAAAATAAATAAAATGTGTACTCACAGTTTATATATGGTGGTAGTTTTCTTTTCAGTTGATTGACCATTATTTCTTTTTACTTATCGAATTCTGTAACCTTACTATCATTTTATTCCACTCATGATAAAAATTAAAAATGGTTTAACTAAAAACGCGAAAACTCGCCAAGGCTACTTTGCTTGCACAATATTAAAACTACTATAACCCTAAACAAATTTGGCGAAACCTTTCAGCTGAGAATAAAAGGAATAAAGTAAATTCTTTCTCGGTTAAACATTTTTCATTTTGTTCTACGATAATAAATTCAAGAAAATATTTTGCATACTGTCCATTCCAACTAAATGCTGCTGTAAAATATGATTAGTTAAATTAATTTAAGATTAAAAAAAACTCATATTCTTACAAATTCATACAAAACAATAAAAAATTTTACCTGGTATAACGTTATCCAATTTTGTTAATCCAGAGTTTTCTCGTTTACGCTTCCACCATTTAATACTTTTTTGAAAGAAATAAGAAAAACTAACATTATTTTGAGAAGCTCGAGAATACTACTAAGGGACGAATTCATTTCTGTAGCTGAAAGCAAACTGAGACACATCGATTGCGTTAATAAATACTCAGAACAAACTGCCTGTGTTTACGTCAACAGACACACGTGATGCGCAACGTGGCAATGTTTTAGTTGCATTCGCAGTTTTATAAATCACCGCAAGGTAGCGTATTCGAGCGCTGGAGTTCCGAATTAAATCAGTCGTATACCACATGCAAGGTTTATTTATTGCAATTGATACCCTCGAACAATATTTTCTGGCAATGTTGACAAACTGAGAACAGCTTTATGCTAGAATGATTTCGAAAAAGAAATCAGAATTTTCTAACGTTTAATGATTTTCTAATTTCATTGTTTTATGAACAGAATGGTTATTTAACTTTTTATATATGTATGAGTTTTAAAAATTTCTTTCTCATATGTATCTTCTTTAAAGCCAAAAAGTTCCGAAAATTGTTATTTTCAGGTTACTACTGCATTGCATGTAAAATAATGCGCCGCATTAAGCCATAACAAAGTAAATCTGTTTAAAAAAATCCTCTATATTTATAGATAAACTAGAGGACCCGACAGACGTTGTTCTGTTCAAACTTTGTAAATTGAAAAGTTGAAAAAGTTCAATAAACTATCAAGTGTTTAAGCCGTTTTGTTGAAAAAATAACAAAAAAAAAAAAAAAATGTTTTAAGCTGCTTGGTGTCTGAATGCGTATATTTATTACAACTTGATTTATCTAATGCCCCTTGAGCAGTTGTTGTATTAACTTTTTTTTTTTCTCGTACTTGATGGTTTGTCCTTCAGCGATACTCAAAGGATAAAAAGTGTCCTCAGATATTAATTGTAAAAAACTAACTTCTCATAGAACAAACGGGAAATCCCTCTGCAATATCTTCCATATGAAAAAGAATAAAACCATCGAAAGTATATCGTTTTAAAAAAAGGATAAAGGTAAAAACAATTCTCTGAATAAGCGAAAATCACTCATCCTCTCCCCCCCTCCCGATGTAAAATAAACACATTCTTCAACTAAAATGACTAAACACTTTTAAAACGAAAAAAAAAAATTTGTAATTTGAAATATTTCGCCAAACAAAAAGTACAATAATTTTCATTATCATAACAGTAGCTTTAAAATGTAAACAAATGATTACGCAACTCTATTGTTTATAGCCAAAGTCACCAAGCCACCACGTTACTGTAATCCAACCAATCAGCGAGCGAAGCTAACTCCGACCGATTAGCGGTCCGGAACGGGGATATTTCGATAATTGGGAATCTGGCGCTGCCGCCTCATTTTTGGCGTAAATAGTTTTATTGTGGTAACCCTGTTGATTTTTAGTAACCGTATGTGAATAGATGTTTCCGTTCCCTTTGTTTAGATTTGCAACGAAAAATACCTCTCGCACAGGAGCTGAAACCAAAAATTGACGCCAATGAAGAAAGATCGCCAGATTCCCAATTATCGAAATATCCCCATCCGATCAATTGAACGAAAATTTTTAAAATTTCATATATTGCATAATTTGTTATTTCCACCAAAGATAAAGATCTTCCGTTGCACTGCTCTTTTGTGTACAGAACTACCCTACTGTAATTTATCTGGACGAAAATAAAATTTGTTTCGTCTTTAAATTTCATCATCTTTTCCTTTAATAATGTACTGATTAGTTTGATAATCCTTAAAGTATTCTTGACATTGGTGCCAAAACTCAGATGCATTTAAGCCGAGATTTCTTCCAGTACTTTACTTTAAAATATATCACGGGACGTAAAATCGCTGTTTTCAACAAATAAAGGCTTCACTCTCTCCACGTTTTACCTATTCTCAATTGACGTATCACAGTAGGAAATTTCATTACAAAAAGCAGAACTGGCTTTCTTATTGTCCTTTGGCAACAAGTTAAATATTTATTTCAATTCTCGCTCAACAATAGGTTAAAATAAATATTAATCACTAGCAAAAGTACCCGGCGTTGCCTGGGTCAGTAATAATTATTAGAAAAAATCGTTATTTGCTTTTATTTTCTGTTTTAAGTGAAAGAATTTAAAACACATCTTTTTGACGTGATTAAAAATCGAGTTTCTTCCTTACCCATAAAACTAAAATAGCAATAAGTATAAAGAACAAAGTAGTATTGATTTAGAACCGAAAGCACTATATTTAAGCATATACAAATTTAAAAAACATGAAATTAATCTTCTCATGTTTAAAAAGATTAATCTGCTGATACTTTTTTTTTAACATGGAGTCTAAAACCTTCTCTGTATGGCTAATGAAGTACGAAGTGATTAAAAAAAAGTAGCTGCGCTCGTAATCCCCTTATACTTGCTTTAGTTATTTCGGGAAATTTCAATCATTGTGGCTCTTGGTGCGATTTTGCCGAATTTGCGAAAGTCGTTTCGAGGTACCTTCGATGATGCTCCCCCATTCTTTCCTTACTTTGTAAAACGGTATGATATTAATTTTCGTTACAGAGATATCGTCGCCAGATGCTGAGATATTTTTGGTCACCATAAAATGGCGCTAAACAGTTTCATCCGAAATGTTACCAAAATAAGTAATAAAATTTGGTGATTGTTTGAAATTGTGCAAAAAGAAAAATTAATGGAAGTTTTTGCGCTGTTTATGGATTTGCCTAATTTAGTTGCTGGATTATTTAACACAGTAAAAAAAGTCTTTTGAAAATTCTTTGATTGGCGATATTTCGTTTACATGGTGAAAGCTGAGAAACATTATGACGTAGTCTTCGGCTGCAAAAACAGCAACGTTGAAAAAGCTGCCAAATGCATCAGCTACGGAAATCTTTCTGCAAAAATTTTGGCGATCTGCTGGTTGTTTGGATAATGAGTAAGTGTTCAATCAGCATAAATAATAATAAAAACTATTAATTACATTAAAGTTCCGTTTAAATGGAAAATCATCAGCCAAATCATGTTTTATTTGCCAATCTTGTGCAAAAATCTTACTTCAAGATTTGACTTGAGAAAAGCCTTGAACAATCACGAAAAGCAAAGAAAGTCAACAATACAACAATTGTCGCTATCGACAGGGAGTTGAGATGATACACTAAATACTGTATTGAGTTGAGGAAAGCCTTCGAACATGGATCTAAAAAGCTCATAACTCGTTTTTTATTCTACTTAGAAATTTCGAACAGGTGCCATCTTCAGCAGAAAAATCAGAGCTTTCGATGGACATATAATGTAAATATGTGCAAGTATTTTTTCATCCCAATATTAGAGAATTTATACAAAAATTGTGTTTTATTGCCCCCCTAAGGGGGTTTTGCCCCCCATAACGGGACGAAAACTACCCTATGTGTTATTCTGATGCATAAGCTATATTATTGTAAAGTTTCATCAAAATCCGTTCAGTAGTTTTTGCGTGAAAGAGTAACAAACATCCATACATCCATCCATACATCCATACATCCATCCATACAGACAAACTTTCGCATATATAATATTAGTAAGATTTGGGAGATATAACCATCCAACGTTTTGATTAATTAATTAATTAACAGAAACGTTTCCGATTCGATCCATCGCGCTTCAAAACCATGCTTGCCACAACTTAATTGCACACAAAAAATTTGATCAAAATCGGTCCAGCCGTTTAAAAGCCTTATGGTGACAAACGTCCGCACAGAAGATTTTTATATATTAAGATGTTTCAATAGCCCCAACTTTCGGAAACAGTAAACAAACGTTTTTAGGCTCTCCTGCAAAGTAGTGAAACTGTGACATACGTTAGTCTGGAGCATGTCAAATTTGATGACCACTTTCTTTGATAAAAAAGCAATTTAACCCCGTCATACCGTTACGGGTTATTTTCTAACTTACTACGTATTCGTAAATAGCGTAGATCGAACAAAAACATCTGCCACGACTGCAGTCGCAGGTGGTCGCAGCTAAAATGTTGTTGTTTATTTACAGGAAGGATTAAACTATTGATGTATGCAAATTTTAGCCCACCGGAAGCAGCCGATAAAAGTATATTCCACAATACTTTTCATTATATTTTTTAAAAAATAATGTTTTTTTATTTCATGTAGTTTTCAATTTTGATGAATTTTTAATTTTTAACTACGATGTAATATGCATCCTATAAGTGTGAAAAACCAATCAGAAATGACTTTTATTAAATTTTAGTCCTCCTTATTGAACGAATGAATAAAAACTGAAGTATACGTCGTACGTCCGAAAAAATTAAAAACGAAACTGTTCAACAATCTCTGCTTTTTTTTGTAAAAACGAATTTTTTTTTTCAAAAAACTCTTTTGGAGTAAGTTACTACAACTCAAGGGCTAAGTAATTACGGCATGAAATATTTTTTATCTTAAAACTTAAAAATGGCAATTTTTCCCGCCCTTGAACCACTGTGCGACGTACTGCCTTGTCCTCGCCTAATTGCATTGTTTTACTTCTTTGGTTAATTTATTATATCACCGTACCGTACCAAATGGGTGAAAGAGATGATTGACAGCCGATGTTGACGCGTAGTTCTGAAGCAATGCTATTGGTTCCCGATAATCACGAAGCAAAGAATAGCGTTTCGCTCTTAATTCAAAAATATCTTCGCGGTAAAATGAATGGAATATTGCTGGAAAATTACTTATTTAGTTTTTTTAATGAAGAGGAAATAAAAACATTCTTAGTAAAGGAAATAATTGAAAAAGATTCTGCAGGATTAACTTTATTTTTTTGCTCTTTATTATTCCGTGGACTAGATATATGTTCAGTATATGGCAAGCGTACAAGGGCGCCCATGTGCAAAGTTGGGGGGCGGGGGGGGATGCTCAGATATTTTCCCCATAGAAACCGATTTCAGTGCAGATTAGAGTTATTAAAATTTGACATTTTTAATAAGTTATTCATTAATTGCTGGAGAAGAGAAGCGTTTTTACATTTTTGCAAAGAAAAAAGTACCAAAAGCAAAATTATAATTTCAAAGGGCGGGGGGGTGGGGGGCTTCAGTCCCCACTCCCCCCCCCATATGGGCGCCCTTGCGAGCGTAGAACAAGTTTTCACTTTTATTAAAAACAAAGCTTTAAGCTGAATGAATGCAGATTTACTGGGGAAAAATAGTTAGGCAAGTTAATAAACTTTGGGAAATAACTGATAAAGATTCTGCTGGTGAAAGCTTTATCATTATTCCTTACTTATTCCCACTTCTTCGCCAAATTTGGCACAGATGACCTGTGATGCTCAAGAATTCACATACTGTTTTTTTTTTTTTTTCACTTCTATGGGGATGACCCCCTCCATATTAGAGGGTTTTCTCTTGTACACTCCACAGTTTATGTCGGATCTTTGTCAAATTTGGCACAGAGAGCTTTTAATGCTCAAGAATTCATATCGAAGAGTTTTCGCCTCTAATGGGGGTGACCCCCTCCCCCCATGGAAGGTTTCTTCTTGTATAAATTAATTATACGTCAGATCTTTATAAAAATTGGCACAGAGGGCCTTAGATGCTCAGGAATTCACATTAACGAGTTTTTACCTCCTTGGGGGGGGGAGACCCACCAGCTTTTAGAGGGTTTTCACTTGCTCAAATCCGCAGTTTATGTCGGATCTTTGTTTAATTTGGCACAGAGAGCCTTTGATGCCCAAGAATTCATATCGAAGAGTTTTCGCCCCTTATGGGGATGACCCCCTCCCTCCATAGCGGGCTTCATCTTGTACAAATTCACAGTATGTGTCGGAGCTTTGTCAAATTTGGCACAGAAAGCCTTTGATGTTTAAGAATTCATATCGAAGAGTTTTCGCCCCTTTTTGGGGTGATCTCCCTCCCCCCATAGAAGGTTTCTTCTTGTACAAATTAGGTATGCTTCAGATCTTTATCAAATTTGGCGCAGAGAGCCTTAGATGCTCGGGAGTTCCCATTAAGATGTTTTTACCTCTTCTGGGCGGAGGGGACCCTCCATCCTTTAGAGGGTTATTTTCTTGTACAAATTCGTAGTTTATGTCGGATCTTTGTCAAATTTGGCACAGAGAGCCTTTGATGCTCAAGAATTCACATTGAATAGTTTTTGCCTCTTATGGTGGTGATTCCCTATCCCCATAGAAGGTTTCCTCTAGTGTAAATTACGTATGTGTCAGATCTTTGTCAAATTTGGCACAGAGAGTCTTTGATGCTCAGAAATTCACATTGGGGAGTTTTTGGTAACTAAAGGGGGTGACCCCCTCTCCCCCATAGAGGTTTTTTCTGGTATTAACCCAGTTTATGTCGGATCTTTTTCATATTTTTCACAGAGGTCCTTTGATGCACATAGGGTAGTTCTTGTCTTCTATGCAGGATTGAAACCCCCACTTAAAGATGTAGGCATGCAAAGAGATTCCGAAATGGGGGGTACCTACCAGGAAGTTGAACCTACGCTGAGAAAGTCTAACACACTTTCTCGCATTAGGAAAAAAAAAATTTTTTTTTGATTAAAAAAGAATTTTTAAAGTGTATGAAGTATGAAAATATTAAACTTGAAAACATGAAATGTTAGTCAATTTTGCACTTATTTACTAATAGGGTACCACTGTGGGGCTGACGATCCCTGTGCACATGCCTATGATGCTATTGCCTCCAGAGTTTGGACTTTTATATTTATTTCATGTACAAGACAATAAGAGTTTTACAGCACAAAGAGAGGAAATAGCACCCAGGGCCCGCGCGCGCGTGTGGGAAATAAAACCACCACCTCCGGTAACAAGCGCAGCTTTTACCACAGAGCCACAGAGGTTTCATAACTGAACTTAATTTGTATCTAAAAAATTAATTGAAATTTATACTGCACAGTTAAACTCAGAAATTAATTTTATTAAACCATAATACCCTAACTCTGACACTAACAATTGACACATTAACTTTCAGAGCTGATGAGAGACCATGTCAGCCTAGTCAGATACTTGGGACCCTATCCTTTGAGGGGGGGGGGATTCAGAGTAAAGTAATTTTTATAAGTTTTGCGGGGGAGGAGGGGACCAAACTGACAAGAGGTCTTGCTTGACTCTCGATGTCTTTGTTAACTTTCACTGACACTGACAACATGGTAAAGTAAAATGCATTTGAGGAGGCTGTATCCAAATACAGTAAAATCCCTTTAATGCGGACACTAACGGGACAAATCGGTCCTTGGAATCGATAAATTAAAAATTGTCTGCATTTGAGGGGTGTCGGTTAGGAGGGGTTTTATTGCATATTAAATTAAGGGTAAAAGTATTTTTCATAATTTAGCCACTTATGTAAGACAACTTTCGAATTGGTGACATTAACTAACATTTAAATTTGATCTACTGAAATTCAAATCTAAGAGAAGCAAAATTTCAACAAAATTGGAATGAAAAGTTTATTTTAGTTATGAATTTGTCTCATTTTCAATTCTTTTTGTCCCTTTTGTCTTTCATACTATAATTTACTGCAAATAATTTGATCTTAGGCTTGACAATGCCATTCAAAGTGCAGGCAATGAGATCAAATTGAAATTTTGGATAAAGAGGAATACGTTAAAAAAATTAAATAGTCACAAAGAGTTAAAACCTAATTTAAAGCATAAAATCATGACATGACATCGAACTTTTTTTTTTCTTCTTCTTCTTCAAGGATTAGGCATGTAGCATGTTCCGGCTTCTTGGTCGCCCCACCGCTTCCTGGGCCTACCACGGTCTTGTTTGCCCCTTGGTCTGTAATAAAAGGCAGCTCTTGGAAGTCTCCCTCGTGCCATACGTCGAACATGGTTTTTCCAATCGTTACCATATTCCATAATTTTTTCATTGAGGCTGAATATTTGTAATTCCCTTCGAATAGATTTGTTCCTTAGTTTGTCTAGGATAGTGCAGTTCTTCAGTGATCGCAAATACTTCATCTCTGCTGCTTGAATTCTATTAGTTTCTTGACTGGACATCGAACTTTACAAAGAAAATGGGGGGGGGGGGGATATCATATGAAATGTGCACTCAGCAAATGGAGAATGTTTACTACTCAAACACTTGAAAATTGTACTCATGCAATTTGAAAAAAAATTAGGGGGCTGTTGGCTTTTTTCTTTCTTTCTTTCTTTCTTTTTTTTTTTTATCATATCTTCATGATGTGATAAATTTCTTCTTGATTTAATTAAAGAATCAGAAGAGTAAGAAACAATAATCACGCAAAGTATATGGGGAAAACATTTCTGTAAAAAAACTACATTTGTTGACCATATTCTTCGAAAGCTGAGGTATAGGACAAGTCCCTGTTACTGGTATATCATAATTGAGACATTTTGAGGAAATGATTTAATCATAAATGGAAAAAATCTCTATAGAATTATTAAAATAAAGTACTGGTTAAGTCAGTTAATAAATGAAAAGAGAAGAACAAATGAAAACGGACTGTCTTATGTAAACATTTGACGGTACGAAAAATATTCGTTAGTGTCCGGGTTTTTTTTTTTTTTTTTAATTTATAAGTAAACAAACACAGAAATGTGTGAAAATAAATAAAAGCAAACTAATGAATAAGTGAAAATACACGGAATTTCACTGCTGCAATTTGCAACTCCAGAGCTCGAATACGCTACCGATAAACATAGCTAAAGAAAAAAGGCTTGAGGCAGTTTGTGGTGGTTTGTGATGTAATGTAATTTCAGCAGAATAGAAAAGAAAGCTCCCCGCAAACAAGAGGAAAAATTACTGCCATTCACTAAGCGTCAAAGCAAGTTATAAGTTACATTTGTTTGTTTTACCTTTTTCATCCACTATTAGACATTGGCTGCAGCACCCCGTATAGTTTATTGGAGTTGCGAACTGCCATTACTGATAATCTTATAGCAATTAAATTACTAATCTATATATATAATTCTCTTACGTGCCGGCAAATGAAGGGGTGAATTTCTAAACCTCTGTTGGCAACACTTCGCCGATAAATCATGTAAACAAACTTCTACGTTGTTTTGAAATCTTGAATCACAGAATACTCAACGAACTTTTTTTTTTTTTGAGATGAGTTTGAGTCGGGCTGTGGCCCATTTCAACCTTAATCAGCAAAGAAAAGCTCAAAGAAGGCAGGAAACCGTTCTTGAATCCAATTTAAGACGAGCCATTTCCAGAGTTGTATTCTCTGATTCGCTGCCGATAATTTTTAGCGGCTGGGGAATTTTCAGTCAGCAGTTCCTTCAACAGATCAGGTGCGTCACACAATGCCGGTAACCGCACCTTTCCGTCATGGCAACATTTAGTATATTTATTTGCAGTATTACGCTCTTTCTGCCAATAAAGAGCACCACAAAATTCGCATTCTTCACACATTGCTCCACAATCATGTTCATCGGCAATGTTGTTTTGAACGCGTAGGCGCTTTGAGCGTCGTCTATTCTCTGCTTCAGTACGACAGTTCAGTTCAAAATGAATAACCGAGAAAGAATTTACTTTATTCCTTTTATTCTCAGCTGAAAGGTTTCGCCAAATTTGTTTAGGGTTATAGTAGTTTTAGTATTGTGCAAGCAAAGTAGCCTTGGCGAGTTTTCGCGTTTTTAGTTAAACCATTTTTTGTTCGTGACGTGGCAAGGATTCAGAATAACAACAAGAAGGACAAACGTTTGAGAAAATATGTTTGGTGCTCTCTGAGCCTGTTTTTAGTCATGGCCAGCTCTATGTGGCATTATCAAGAACAAGATCTTTTGAAGCAGTGTCAGTTGTGGCTCCCAAACGGGACATTTTTAATTGTGTATATGAGGAAGTTTTCTCAGATTAGAATATATAAGAGTGTAAATATGTAAATATATATAAGAGTGTAAATAATGTAAATACATCCCTCGGGGGAGCCTGTAACCCCTAGAGGGCGCGTCCCCAGGTGGCGGATAGGGGAATGCCTTCATTGGTTTTCCAATGGGTGGTAGAAGGGAAATAAAATACCTTCCGCGGACCAACAGGTAGAAGTGCAATCTCTCCAAAGCAATGACAGACACTTTTGTATCTATAATGGTAAAGTTGTGCACATTGCCAAGGCAGTCATCTTACATACAGCAAAGTTAAACTGTCGAAAATCTGGCTAAAGCAGACAAATTAACATTATGAACGTAATTTTCATATTGGTTAAATGGATGGTGACCTAAATGCAATTACCAACTTTAATTTTTACGGAAAATTTTAGCTAGGCTAATGTATTGGCATACAGCGAGCGAGCGAAGCGAGCATGGATCGCGAAGCGATCCACAGGGAACTGCGTAAGCAGTTCCGGGGGTTGGCGAGCGATAGCGAGCAGGGGGCGATAGCCCCCTAGTTTCCAATAATTACATTACGAGAGACAAATAATAAAGTAAACAAACTAATGGCGCCATCTAGTTTACACTAGGTATTTACTTTCATATTATTAAGGAGCGCTTATCAAGGAACCAATCGCATTGCTTGAGAGTTATACGTCATCAGTGACTGTCAATCATCTCCTTCACCCATTTGGGAATCGAATAAATGCCCACCCAAAGTGGCGTATGCAAAATCAAGAACCGTGAACTGCGAATTTTTTCTCTTTCTATAAAATAAAAGTTAACAAACGATCTTTTTAAGGTTCAAGAATAATGGATCTGATGTTCATTTTTCAGGAAATCTGTAAACAGTTTAGAGCACTAGCTATTAAATTATGTATAGTAGTATTTTTTTTTTATATATTGATCCAATAATGTATTTTAGTTATGCATTAAAAAATATGAATACAATAGAATTTTCAAATTTATAATTCGTAAACATTAAATTAAACGTTTGTTTATTCAATGCATTATAAAAGCAGACGATAATTTTTGTTCACCTCGTAACTACCATTTTTCTGCTTAGTGTTATCTTGAATCATGTATAAATAACGATTCGGTGTAAATAGTGTAAGTAAAAATTGGTTTTTCCCTCCACAAAGTAAAACAAAGGTCAATAAATGTTAAACAAGAATGTGCATTGATACATACTAGCTTTTTTGATTTGAAATGTATTTAAGAAGCAAAAAAAGAAAACTTGAAAAAGATTCGAATTTGATGCAAGCAGTTTGTATTGGTTCGCGTACAGATGTCTCTCAAACTTTGTTGTCCGTATATGAGTCTATATCTAAAATGGAAGAAAAATCTTACTCCGAAGATATTTACGAATATCTCAAACTTCGAGAGCTCGAAAATAAACCAACATGGAATTACATGATGCGTCAACCATGGATAACTCAGAGTCTTCGTAATAGAACTGTTGATACTATGATATATGCAGCACATTGTTACAAATTGGATGATGAAATACTGCATTTGAGCGTGCATTATTTAGATCGGTATTTGTCGCATACCACAATATCTTCGTCAGAGCTTCCAACTGTTGCATTCGTTTGTTTATTGCTAGCATCTAAATATGAGAACTCTTATGGGCCAGACATATCCGATTTTGCTCATTTGATGAGAAAACTTATAAGCAAAAAACAGCTTGCAAGAATTGAAATCAAGGTATGGAAAATTTTACAATTTGATTTAGGTGCAGCTACAATCTGCCATTTTATCCGATACTTTTGTTTTTCTCTCAAGTTATCAGACAAAATGAAAATACTGACAATGTTCTTGGCAGAATTAACGTTCATGGATCAAGAAGCATTCTTAGAATTCTTTTCAAGTCAAGTAGCTGCTGGAGCTTTGCATTTAGCCAATAACACTCTAAATTTGAACTCAATTATGCTCGATTTACAAATGCTGACTGGATATGATGCTGCTGAGATTTTGATCTGTTCAGATCTTATTCAAAAAAAAGTGTCGGACTTCCTTTCTTCCCCACATAGATCAATCTATGTAAAATATAAATCTGATGTTTTAAATGATGTTTTTAATTTTTTGTTTGTGTAAATTAAGCTTATGTAAGCTGAAAACATGTTCCTTATACATGTTGTTCAACAGAGACAGTTGTTATAAAAGTATGTAAAATTAGATACTATCAACTGATGATTTTTTTTTTTTTTAATGCTGAGCTTATGAAAAAGAACTTTGAAAAGAAAAAAATGTCACACACGTTACAGTGGAATCGCCCAGGTTACTTATGACTTTTAGGTTTGCTATAAAAAAAAACTTGAGATTTTAAATCATATACATCGGCAGAACACCATCCATGTTGTAACACAGGTGAATTATGCGCCATGTTCTCGCAGATATTTTGCAGAATTTCGGGGATTCAGAGATGTTTTGCCGCTAAGCATCCGCTAGAACATAGCGCAGAATTTGCCTGTGTCAAGACATGGATGGTGTTCTGCCGATCTTAATAACTCTAACTGTTAACAAACATTTACCTATAACTAACATTAAGTTGAGAATAAAAGGGGTTCGCCCACTTTCGGACCGCTCTGAATCGGAAAGTATCGAAAACCAAACCCACATATTGTTGCCTCAGAGCAACAGTTGAATATCTTACTGTTATTCAGATGTCTTACTGTTTCTCAGAAGCTATACAATAGATGTAAAAACGTCAATTTCTCAAAGCCAGGTGGCGGGCGGTTTGTCCCCTCCTGGTCCCCCTGTATAACGGATCTGGCTAACGTAAATCTAAGAATCCATTGGTTCTGTTTTTTTTTTTTTTTTTTTTTTTTTAAATTTTAAATAACATTTTGGGCTTACGATACAAATTTAAATTCCAAGTTAAAATATATTATTGTGTTTGTGTAACTGCTAGACAACAACGTGAAGTTGTTGGGCTCATTTTTACCATTTTCACTTCCTAAATCATAAGTATAAACTTACGTTTTTGCTAATTTAAATATCAAATCAATTTTTTTTTCTTCGTTCAGAACTTGAAAATTGATCCTTTAAAAACTTTTCAGAACAAAGATTTTTATTGTTTTGCATTTAATTTACGTTTTAAACGCACTCAATCTTTAAAAGACATAGAATTAATTGCTCTGATGTTTTTAAAAAATGTCTTATTATAGAAAAGCACTCTCGTCTTTCGGAGGAGGGGAGGGAGCGGGTTGTCAATTCCCTCCTTCTGAAATTTAAAAACACAATGTAATTGTAATTATGCATTTGTGTATGTATTTTGTTGTTTTTTCGCATGAAATGTATCGAGTGTGTACCTTTTACCATTTTTCGCCCCTCAGGAAAACTTGACTATGATGAACTTGCATTATAGTAGCACAAAGTGGCTTTTTATTCAGTTTTATGTTATTTGTTCTCAATTTTAATGTACCAAGACATTACTAGCTGGTGCAAAGCTGCAGGCTTGAAGTTATTTATATTTTACTGAGATTTTTTACTGTGATAAAAATTAAAATATTAATAAAACTAAAACCCTGCAACAAAAAGCATATTTCACTCGTTCTTATTCCTCAAAACGATTTTTGAGCACATGAGCATTTATATAATGTACTTGCCGCCCGCACCGACCTTGTTCGAGTTGACACAAGATCATAATTCTTAAAATCTGCACGATAATCTCTAATATGCAGAACAACCTATAAATATGCAAACCAACCCTATAATTTAGAACAACCTATCTACTTGAAAATTCCTTATGGTTTTTTATTTGTGAATCAGCCTAAATTTACGACGTGGAGCGTGAAAGACTGTCTTGATTCCTAAAAGGTATCGATGGAATTATCCGCGAACTTCATTCTTGGCATATTTTCTGATAAAAGTAATATAAATAATAATTATTATTAATTTGTAGAGAATTTTCATGTTAAGAAAGTGTCGGAAAAGAAAATTCAAGTTGGAAAATGCTATACAATTTAGCAGTTTTAAAAATATTTATTTTTATTTACCTACTTCTTCAAGAACCATTCCTTTCTGAACAAGGCAAACTAATTCCTTTTTATTACTGTAACAAAGGGAAAAAAAGAGGAAAATAAAATTTAAGAAATAAATAAACAAAATAAAACACATAATTTTCAGTTACTTGAATAAGACAACTTACTAAAATTTCTATAATACAACTTGTTTTCTTTAAAAAAAAAAAAAAATTTACTGCTTTCTATTTAAGTGCCCAGCTAAAATATATTAAATACTTCCATATACAGTAGAACTTCGGTTATCCGAATTTTCTGGATAAAATTCACAGCCTGTTTTAAAATTTTATGTTCATATACATAATTTTCAATTTTGACAGCAATAACTTACTATAAGTACGCTATCCTTTCGTTCTTCAGATGGATCAGTTAACTTTTGCGTGATAAAGTTCTATTAAAACGTCTCGTGCAATTAAAACAGAAGAAAGTGGAAAGTGGACCAATGGGGTTGTTTTCTTCAGTAAAAAGTATTAATTTTAGTCACTTAATTTCATAGAATAAGCAAAAAAAAAAAAAAAACATAGAGCGAGAAAAAAAAAACTTTCATTTTCCCAACGCTTAATTTTTAATTAATTTTTGAAAATGTCCGATTTTGAAAACGAACCGTGGTCTTTATGACGTTGCAAGTAATGTACTTTGGCGCATCTCCACTGGCGCGCTGAATGCTTACGCTTGCTGTCTACCGCGTTTCCAGGTTATGATACTTCAGTAGCGAATTAAATATTGTGCTATGTGCTTATGGCATCAGTGAATGGCATTTCATCATTTCTGATGTCATGTGCAGAAACGTAAACAATAAAATTGCAATATTTAAAATAATTGTTAAAAAAATTTAAACTTTGTCAAGTTATTTAAAAAATGGTTAAATCCTGTGTTTTTTAAGTATGTTCTTTCAGAAAAAAGACTTTTAAACTTTCGGAAACGACCCCACATTCTCCTCCACTCTCTCTTTCTGTTGGTGAGAAAGAGTTACCAATAATTCCCGAGGACCCCGGTACATGTAACTTGCTTCCCTTTGGAATTCTTGTAAATTCTCCTTTAAAAGAAACAAACAGTTTTTTTTTTTTTTTAGAAAAGCATTTCGATTGCTTTAGCAAAATTTTCCCGCTAAACATTTTGTCTATATTTACAAAGAATTTTGATCTCTATTTTCTCGAACTTTTTTACAGTAACCTTAGAAAAAACTTTGTCCTGCCATTGGGATGTCCAGCTGTCCATCTTCTCCCATTTGTTTCCCCGCACGAACGCGCGATTCTGTCTTCAGCTGTTTCTTCTACCGCTGTTCATCTTTACTAATAATAAAGCAGAAAGTCTCTCTGTCCAGATCTATCTGTCAGGATCTCTCTGACGAGCATAGCGCCTAGACCGTTCGGCCGATTTTCATGAAATTTGGCAAAAAGTTAGTTTGTAGCACGGGGGTGTGCACCTCGAAACGATTATTCGAAAATTCGATGTACTTTTTTTTTTCTATTCCAATTTTAAGAACATTTTACCAAGCAAAGTTACTATAAGATGGACGAGTAAATTACCAAGTTATCATAACGTGGAACCGTAACATGGGCACAAGCCAGTTGGCGAGAAAATTCACCTTACATTATTTGTAAATATACAGGCGAACCAAAAGAACTTTTAATTTTCTATTACAGGCAAAGCCGTGCGGGTACCACTAGTTTGTACAATAAAGCTTTGCTAAAAACGAATTGATTCAACTTAATGCAACTAGTTAAAATAGCATCTAAGAGAAAATGATTGACAGTAAACGGGTATATTGATGTTCTGGAAGACGACGAAAAAGAAAATCTCGTGATGCGTTTTTGCTCGAAATTTTTCATATCCGAACTTCTAAAGGACGGAGATGAAACGGGAAACTTGGATCGTAGTTAAATGTTTCAAATTTTATCCCTTGAAACCCAACCATGCATATTGTATTTTCGGACGATCATGAGGATACAGCACCTGTGTGAATGAAATTGTTGTCTAGAAAATATTTTCAAAAACAGAGGTATGCAGTAAAGGGCTAAAAAAAAAAATGAGACTCTGATTGAGGCGCAACAGTAAGCGGTTTTAATATTTGTATTGAGTAATTGATTTTCAATTAAGAGACATCTCAACTTCTGTTTAATGAATGTTATAGTGAATTCTATTCGCAACTCCAGAACTTGAATACGCTACCTAACTAAAGTAAAAGGTAAAATATTCCATTTCACGTGTTTTCTTTGGGGTAAATTACGGGCTTCAGACAGTTTATGGTGTAATGTAATTTCGGAAGAATAGAAGAGAAAGCTTCCCACAAACACGATGAAAGATTACTGTCATTCACTAAGCGTCAAAGCAATTTATAAGTTATGACGTTTGTTTGTTTTACCCTTTTCATCCGCCATTAAACAGCGGCTGCAACGCCCCCTATAGTTTATTGGAGTTGCGAATTAGTTTTCTATCGAAAGTAAGTTTTGAGTAAAGTATGAAGATAAAAGGATTAGATTCAAAAAGTAATAATAATACATAATAAAAAGCAATTATGTTAATTCTCTCAGAACATGTTGATAGATAATGACCCATTTTAAACCATTATTAACAACTAGAAAGTCGCCTGTTATGGTATAACGGGTGAAAATTTGCTTCTATGTACATTTGAACGCAGCGATTACCTGTTTGGAGATATTTTGGTTGTTTAAGTTAAATTTGGCAATTTAACCCTAACTCCAGTGGATTAAACATTAACTCCAGTAAATATCTGTCATTGTTGACCATTTTTACGTTTCTTGATTCTCTTACACTGAGTCTTACCAATAAAACAGTTGAGTCACCGTATCTTGTTCAGCCTTGTCACGATAAAGCATTTCCCTGCATGTTAAACATTACCAAAACACATTATCACATTATCATGCCGTGGCGCGAGTTTCATTGTTGAAACACGCGATTTTCTTTATCATCGGCAATTATTTATATGAAGATTATTATGAAATAAATTACAATAAGCTCAAAAAAGAAAACTCCCTAAAAAGTAATCCTCCCTAATAGTGGATACTTCCCAATAACGGACGAAACTGTAACTGTCCATTATTCGGAGGATCGGAAGCACTAATTATACTCGTACTCATTCAAGTTTCTCGTTTTCAGCTAGCTTACTCATGAAAGTCAAATAAATAACACACATGAAAAATATGTAGGACTTGTTGTACTCACCTTGACAAATCGATAGCCGTCGTTGAAAATTTAAAGGAGGTTTTATTGTCCATGTAGGGATATTGGTTGAGGTTGATGTGAGCATCATATCTACATTACTCGTTTAAGAAGATTTTGCTTCAAAATATGTTCATGAAATACTGCATCATTCTTATGGTCCTTAAATTTGTATTACATTTTGAAAAGTTACTTTCGAACTTGAAAATTTCTTAAATTGCCTAATAAAGGCATATAGAACTTAAAGTTTTCGTTGAGGCGCATAAAAAGTTTTTATTTACCAAGAAGAATTGGAAAACGGAAAGCGACTTCAGCCGATGCAAACGAATACGGAGTTCCGTTCCGGAGCAATAAATAAATTTAATTATTTGTTTTATTTATTTATTTATTAGTCCTTATGAACATTAAGTAATAAAAGCAACTATTAGATTTAATGTTTTCGAGCTTCATATAGCGTTGATGACTTTTAATAGTTGCAATAACTAAAAAAAAAAATCAAATTATGTATGTAGAGCAAATAATATTCGTTATATTCACGTAAATGGTTTCAGTTGACAAGAATATGCTAATAGTTGATTGCAAATACCATCAGTAAAACTAAAGCTAAGTTAACAAATTTTTCTTTCTTTTCGGAAAACTACATAAAATAATAAGCATTTTTAAATGATATATTTTCAGAGCTCATTGTCTCACATGAGAACTTTTCTACTTTGTTCAATTTCTTTCGCGTTATTATTAACCTAGATGCATCAAAGTTGTCTTCCATTCACGCAATATTTTCGTTTCGATTCAAAAGCCTTTTATAGGCGTTTAGCTCTCTAAAGCTTTCTTTACTTCCTCTCTATTTTGGAGCTTAACAATGCTTTATGTTTTCGTTCTCGATTCTTATATCCTTTGAATGTTAGTTTCAAAAAATAATATCTGAAGTCAATCTTTTTTTTTTTTTTTTTTTGAATTTTTCTCTCAACGGCATACATTTTTTAATTCCTTAGGAAATCAGAGAGTATTAATATGTGATTATTAGAGACATACCGAGTACTCGGTAACTACTCGGTACTCGGCCAAATTTTGATCAGATATTCGGCCAATACCGAGTAGTTATAAAAAATAGAATATTGTTCAAGACAGATTTTGCAATTAATAAAAAAAAAGTGCAAGCATATAATATACTGCAATCATTTACAAGTCAAATTTAAGTTTTGAGAATAATGAAATTTTTTATGCATCAATGGAGTAAATCTTTCTTTTAATGTCACCAATGTCAATAAAATTACATAATAAAAATAGGACAAAAAGGTAAGTATAAAAAATATGAATTTTTTATATTTTGAAATGGATTTTTGCTGCAAACAAAAATTATTTATAAGAAATATAAAAATACCTTTGCTTAAAAAATAAAAGCAAATAAAATAACATTAAAAGTACAAATGTGCAGGAATGCTGCAGACACGCGTTTTGGCGTTACAAGGAATGCCATTTTCAATGCACAAAATGTGAGCCTATGAATTAAAGACATCTGATAAAAGGCTGATATTTTTGTAGGACGTCTTTACATTCATTAGCTCACACTTTATGCACTGAAAAAGATGTTCCTCGCAACGCAGAAACACGTACAGTATACTCCCGATTATCCGTGCTAATCACCGGGCCAGAACCGTGTCCAAGGGGAGGGTTTTAGGGGTTAAACCCCTCCCATTGAAAAAAAAAAAAATCAATGAATCATTAAACGATTTTCCAAAACGTATTTTAAGTTTTAATTAATTTTAGAGTTAAACTCTGATACAGTATTCACCCTCTTTAATATTTCCCCCAACTTTAACAATTAACATTTTCCTCAATTGTAGGATTCCCAAGCTCCTTCGCTTCTAAAGTGCTTGAAAAAATGGAATGGTTGGAGAGTCCGGCAATGCTGTAAGCATGCAGGGGAAAATTATTTAAAAAAATATTAGACAACGACGTAGCCCCCCCCCCTCAAAAAAAAACTTAAGGGCAGGGAAAATGGTTACTTTGCTTTTTGTTTCTTTATGGTACGCCTTTAGTGTTGGATGAATTAGTCGTTTCACACAGTAGAAAAATGTTTCTATGCGAAACAGCATTTTTTTTTTTAAATAAAATTTTTATTTTCATTCAATTCCTGTTCAATGTTATTTGATGGAAAAACAAAAGAAAAAAAAGAAGGAAAATGAGGTGGCATAAAAGAAATATGTGTGCTTTTACAAAATGTTCAACTGTGCAAATAAGATTTAATTTTTAAAAAAAAACGCAAAACGTATAAAAAAAAAGCCTAGTTATCGAACTAAAATGAACTATTCAACACGAGTAGTTAGTTTTCCTTTGACAACGGAAGTTACAAAGGGAAAAGGTTTCAACCCCTCCCTTTATGAAATCCTGGACACGGGCCTGCACCGGGCGGCGTAGCACGGATAATCGAAAAACACGGATAATCCGAAAAATCATTTAAGGAATATGCAGGGTAACTATTTAAGGGAACATTAGAAAAAACTAAATACTCACACAAACCAGGAACATTTCTTCGAAATTTATTGTTTAAAAAAAATCGGAGATACATTTTTGTTTTCTTTGTTTGTTTAAATTGTTGCGTATTTTTCTTACTGCAATTATTTCTCCGTAATCGTAACTTCATTCACTCATGTAATTCAATAAATGTTCCACAGATTTTAGAGCAGTAGAATGTGAAATTGTATAATCTTTATGTTCTTCATCTTCGTTTTCGGTATCATCACTTGCGTTTGATTCAGTAACTAGTTCAATGATATTTTCGTCAGTTAGACATTGAAATCCTGATTCACATCCGTCGCTTTTAAACCACTCTTCGACATTTTCAGCGTCAACTGATTCGAAACCTTCGATTTCTTTAACTTCCTCAATGATGTTATCGATATTATTGATAACATCATCGAAGCTTTAGAAAAGTGTGACGAAATGATGCACGGATAATCCGCAAACCGGATAATCCGCACACGGATAATCGCGAGTATACTGTATCTGTAGTGTTCCTGCACATTTGTGCTTTTAAACATTTTATTTGCTTTAAAAAAATTATTTATGTTTGGCAAACTAGAACTATAATAGACTGATATAATTTGTTTTAATTCCAACTTGATCAATCATAGCTTTTATTTATTTGCTTACTTTTAATTTTGAAAATAACTTTTTTGTAAATTTTTTGACACAAGCAAAATCTTTTAAATAATGCATAATAAAATTTCAGATGGAATTTTATTTTAAAAACTATTATGTAGACAAACTATTATATGAAGGTCTATACTATTATTCCAATGAGGTCAAAATTCATCACGTGTTTGTCGGTGGTTCCTCTTAAAATATAATTGGTACTCGGCACTCGGTAACTTGGTACTCGGCCGAGTAGTGAAAGGCCGAGTACTCGGTACTCGGCTACTCGGCCAAAGTGCTACTCGGTACGTCTCTTGTGATAATGAATTAAAACATTTAGAAGGATACATTCCATCTCGATCGATGGCATCACCAACCCATTTGCTTACTACCACCGTTGCCATTAGAGGAACAATGTAGCTCACATTTCCAGTCAGCTCAAACATAATAACGACGAGTGAAACTGAAAGAAAAAGTGCCTAAAATTACTTTTTGACGAAATACGGACGTAGATACTCTTAAAGCTTTTGCAAAATGGGGTGGTTTCCTTCAGTCATTGAAATGGATAGAATGAGCAAAAAAAAAAAAATAACATGGATCCAGAAAACACTTTAATTTTCCCAACAGATTTTATTTAATTAATTTTTTAAAATGTCCGACTTTTCAAACAAGGCGTGGTCTTGATGACGTCACAAATTATGCACTTTCCTGCATCTTTCTACTACGTTTCCACGTTATGATAATAAAGCTGCGAATTAAAATTGCGCTTTACACTTGCTATCAACCATATCATTGCCAATACACGCGAGTAAAGATGCGAATTAAATATTTTCCACAGTGAATGGCAACACTGAATGGCATTTCAACATTTGTAATGTCATCGGCAGCAACCGCAAACAATGAAAGCGCTCCGATTTAAGTAATTTTTTAAAATATTTAATGTAAACAAATTTATCAAAAAATGGTCAGATCAACATTTGTAATGTCATCGGCAGCAACCGCAAACAATGAAAGCGCTCCGATTTAAGTAATTTTTTTTTAAATATTTAATGTAAACAAATTTATCAAAAAATGGTCAGATCCTATGTTTTTAAGCACACTCTTTCAGAAAAAAATACTTTTAAAATTTTGGAAACGACCCCATTCTGGCAATAGTGCGTCACGGACGGCGTACTGAGTACGCCACTCAGCGAGAAAGCAGCTGTAAATTTTTAGAATAGTCACTTGAGCAACAACTGGCCATTATTTGCCCTTTTTCCAAGGTCCATTCAGTGACGTATTTGTGGTTAAAGTCGAAAATGGCCAACTTCTCTTGTTCTTTTTTAATATTTTTTATGGAAACCACTCGTGAACGTTCCAATTTTGTATGCAAAAAGCATATACAAATAACAAATATATATTTGTGAGAGCTGCAATAATTGTTCAACAAATGCCAACGAGTTGTCTCAATGATTAAAATATCTATCATTTTTATGTCTACAATTTTTATTTTTTGATTTTATATTCGTGAAATTCGCAAATTAAACGTTATCATCATTTTTTAATATATTATGAACATCTTCATTTTAACTGTGTTCGTCTGTTCGTTCAATTAGATCTTTGCTACTTCTATAACATTACTAGACATTGTAGTAAATAGGAAAGTCCTTAAAAATGGATAGTTAAGCTTTAAAAAATGCTGGCGTACGGAGTACGTCACATGTTGTTGCTGTAATTTACAAATTTGTGCTTCTACTTACGTTGTTTGTTTTGACTTTCTACGTCACATGTGTTCTTATGTTACTTCAAACCGTCCGGATTCTTAAAGGTTAATGTAACTTTTTCGCTTTGGTAATCTTAAGTCTTAGATTGTTGAGGATAAAACAAATACAACTGCTTCCCACGTGACCCTGAGCCAAAGTATAAGAAACTGCACAGATATTCCATTGTTTCATTTTAACTTTCAAAAAGGTTTGTATTAAGTTGTATATTGGATGATGATGTGTTTCTAACCTTTTCTTTAGCATTTTTTATTAAATAACTTTTATGTACTTTGTGTTCAGTATTTCAAAGTGCCTGCTTAATATCAAAATATTTACTGTTAAAGTTGAACCACGGAGAGATGGCGGTTGACCTTGATGAAAAACATCATTTATCATAGGTTGTTTGTTATTATTTTGTAATAAATAGGATTAGCGAGAACTCGGCTTACTACTCGGCACTTGTGAGTTGATTCTACCAACTACAAATGATACAAATTACTTTCAGCTTCAAGGTCATCTACCACCTCTCCGTGGTCAAGCTTTACTGCTTGTGAAACATGAAAATGCACCGATAGTCGTGCAAATAATCCAAGACGACAGAAAATTCTTTGGATGCTAGTTTATACCTCCTCTTATCAGCAGCCAATAAAATTAAAACTAAAAATTTGAGAGAAGAAATAGGCGGTATACAGCTCTGTAGGAATAGCTGTTATTATACCGCTTCTCTCTGTATTTCTTCTCTCAAACTTTGAATTTCAATTTTATTGTCTGCTTTAGAATTAACATAAACATACACATATTAAGATTAGGCTTACATGAAATACACCGCCAGCTTAGTCATTCCAGCCGAGGATGGCAGTTTCGTGCTTATTAGCACTCATTAGCACGGCATAGGAAGTTACTGTGCTGCAGGTGGGAAACCTCTTAAGGAAGCCAAGAGTGTCAAACAAACTGGTAGCTAATATTGAATCAGCACTGACCGTGACCAGACGAGTGACCGAAACAATGGTTCGGTTCAACTCGAAGATTGAAGGCGAGGCATGGTATTTTCAGTAAGTTACCGCCCTATAGCCATGGCTAAGGCAGAAATACATGAAATACACAGCCAGTTCAGTCATTCCAGCCGAGGACTGCAGTTTCGTGTTTATTAGCACTCATCAGTAATGCTATGGGTTATTAATTATGAGCTAAACTTTTGGTAGTTATAAATGACACAAGCAGATAAATTTAAATTTTATTTCTTACATGTTAATATTTCTAATTAATTTTAGTAAGAAGAAACACTTTGAATGGAGAATAAAAGTTTGAACAATACTTCATTCGCTAGGATTTTTTAAGAAAGTCTTTTTGGTTTTAATCTTGTAAAAATCCTCGAAAGCTAATTCGATATTAGTTTTACAAGTTAATGTTTCAAATAAAAAAAGTAATTACCCTAAGTAATCTTTCACAGTAGATTATTTTTAGATTCCTTTGGTCCATCTGTGTAATCAAATTTATCTTTTTCCGGTACGTGAAGTAAACCAACCGGGACACAGGGATTTTTTCTGAAACTCGGGACTATACCGGTCAAAACGGGACGCCTGGCAAATCTAATTAAGATCAACTTTAATTTTTGAGTGGTGCGATCAAGAAGTCATATACTTAGTTTATTTCATATCTTTTAGTGCAATCCAATCTTATAAAAATAGTCTTTAGAATTAAAAAACATTTTTTATATTTTATTATTTTCTATGCTTAAGTTATGCCCTGATGCCATTTTATGCAAACTGTCAACTATGTGATATAGATAAATCATTTCACTTACTTGTCATGCGTGTAACTCCTGCTAAACATGCTGCAGCACCAATCATGGCGTACAGGCCAGGAGATATGCAATCTTCATTGAAAGAGCATGTCGTGTGAAATGGCCAGGAATTTTTGTAATTTCTAAATTAACAAAACCATCGCATCATAAATCAGCAAGCATTAAACATGTCAAGAAAAGAAGTATAATTTATTAAATGAGATTAGACTGAGGGATGGGGATTGAAAGACTCGTTTTTTAAACTAACTAACATACAATGCAATTTCTTGCATTCCAATGCCGACAATTCTGCCTAATAGAGCTCCCATCGCTAAACTTGGAATAAAAAGACCTGTGGGAACCTGCAATAAAAAAGATAATTCAGATCAGAAACACACGTTTTATGCAATGTTGAAAAGGGTATAAAACTGCTCCTTTCAGCCACTTCTCAAAAGTACCTGAATTCTCAAAGCACTGATAGTATTCTCATATATTTAATAGCCAATTCACTGATCAGGTAACACTCCTGACGTAACCAACAATGAAACTCGCGCCATAGTATGATGATTTAATAACATTTTTTGGTAATGTGTGACAAGCAGGGAAATGATTTACTTTGACAAGACTGAACTGTATCCGGTAAAATTAACTTTTAATGGTAAGACTCATTTTAGGAGAATGAAGAAACGAAAAAAGTGGTCAACAATGAACGCTATCTACTGGAGTTTAGGGTTAATCCACTGGAGTTAGGGTTAAAATTTCAACTATCAACTTATCACTAAACAGGCAATTGCTTCGTTCAAATGTGGAAGCAATTTTCAACCGTCATACCTTGATGGGCGATTTTCTAGTTTAAAACAAAAAGATGTGAAATGCACTTCTATTTTACGGTCACTCCTGAATTTGGCCAATCCAAGGGCGCCCATATAGGGGGACAAGTGGGGGCTTAAGCCCCCCCCCCCCTCCCTTAGAAATGAGAACTTCCTTGCTTTTAGTGCTTTTTTTCTTTGCAAAAATGTATAAAAATTTCTTTTCCAGCTATTAATAAGTTATTAAAAATGTCAAATTTTAATATCTCTAATCTGTACTGAAATCGGTTTCCATGGGGAAAATATTCTGCTAAACCATGGGAAAAATTTTTGAGCTCCCCCCCCCCTTCCCCTTAAAATTTTGCATATGGGCGCCCTTGATCATAGCTCTAAACGACAAAATTTTGACCGAAAGTCAATTGATGTCAAATAAAGATTGGAACGATTCTGATTTTAATAGGTTTTCCCCCTGATTAATATTGTTTAAAATTTGATACCGGCCATTTTTTTTTTCATTTTGGTAACGAGAATATTTAACATTATTTTAAATACATTAATTGCTGACAGATACGTGATATGTTTATAGCGGGAATTCTTCTCCTTTGCAAGAGTAAACTTTCAAAGTCCCCTCTTTTCTTTTTACCATTCATATTCTAATAAAATGTTTGCAGTGAAATCTTATTGCAGTGAATATCAATACAGCGAAATATTGGCTTCAACGAATCAAATTTTCATTCCCGTTTTCATTTGCTATTACGAGTACATTGCTTGGATTCCATTACAATGAAATTCCAGTTACAATGAACAAAATTTGCGGTCCCTTTCTGTTCGTTGTGACGGGACTCTACCTGCAGTATTTATTTCTATATTCGTAATTGTTATCGAAATCTGTGTGTGTAACGAAAATTTAAATTTGATTTATTACATACCTTAATTCCAAAAGTAAATACAGTAATGACAAATTTGCATACGAGAGTCAACAGTAACTGGTAAATAGATGCATAGGTTCCTTGATTAGCTTCTGTTAGCATTTTCATATTTTGATCTGTAGATGATATGTTACGCTTGTAATCACTGCAGAAGTAATTGAAAGAAAGATATTAAAATATTACCATAAATTTGTTTAATTAAACAGCATGAATGAAAATGATGGGGAGAGTCGAGAGGACTGGGATAGAGTTGCATTTGTGTCAAAATGTAACACGGAAAATTATTTCTTGCTCGATTCTTGCTGCTACATCTAATGAACAAGCTAGAAGTAATTTTTCGTTTTTCTTTTCGGCAAAAACACAGCTGGCTAACTCTTCATGCCGTCCCACTCCTTCTCACTCTCTCCTATTTATTTACTGAAATAACCATGAAATAAAAAGGCAAAAGTTTAATTTATTTCATTAATTATCACATTCTGTTCTACATGGAAGAAAATAGAGTAAGAAGAGAAAACAAATTGAAAAAAAAAAAAATACGCTATTAAAACCTGACGGTGCGTTTGTCTGTAAACCCTATCTCTTCTGAACTGTCAATGTCTGCCTAGTCAACACAGGTACCATTAGATGCAGGACATCCAGGGAAAGCCATTCCGCCCTATCTCACTGCTCGGAACCTTAAGGGGTCGGAGATGTGAATTGTTAAAAAACAGCCCACATGAAATCCAGAGGGTAAAGCATTAAAATTATCAATTGTCTCCCGCCGCAGGTGGCGGACGGGGAATGGTGAGCGAAGCGAGCAGGATGCCCAGCTTTCAGTAATAATACTAAAAACTTTTGGTTTTTAGTATTATTACTTTATTTCGATGTCTCTTAATTCCTTTGTTTACTACATCATCAGAATAAAAACACTGAAACTAAATATTTCGCAAGTTCGTAAGAAGTCGTGACAATATTAGAAACAATTGGCCTGAAAGAAAAATTAGACTAAATTTGTCCAAAAACTCATAATTTCACTTCAAATAACCCTTTCGTAGCTTTTGATGTAAACTCTTCATTAACGACCGTGCCGGTCGAGGGTTCATTGATATGCCTTAAGAGTAGTCTTTCTGAATTTCATTTCACATATAATAATGGGGGGCATACTACATTCCGTGGGAAATTTCATGAGGAAATTGTGAGACCAATTTTAATATATTCCTTATGGTCTGTGTAACTATGCCTCAACGGATGTTTTGCTTGAATTTGTGACAGACGGTCTGTATGACGTCATCAATCCAAGATGGCGGTTTTGAGGAGTTTTTGCAATTATGAGTTATTTTTCGGGTATTTTGCGAAAATTTTCTGGTGAATTTGCTTGATTAATATTCTTTTATCTTCTTATTATATCTAAACTCAAAATATTGAATTCATTTTTTTATTAAACATTCAACATTGAAAAACATTCTGATAAATCTTCTTTTTCACTTTGACTCTCAGAATTAGTTGCATTAAAAGTACCTCGCGTGAGCTTTCGCAGTTAAAAATACCCACCGTTACACAGACCCACCGTTCTTTGAAACTTCACTTAAAAGAGCACAAAAAAAAGTGAAAAACAACAATTGAATAAAAATAATTCTAGTATTGCTGAACATTGCTGGGCTCAAACTATTCCTTTGATTTTAACTCTTATAAAATTATCCAGAAATGCCCAAAATCGTCAGATCTTGATTTTTGGGAGTCTTTCCACATTCTGAAGAATCGTTCTAAGATAGTTAATGATCTTAAAACCATTCCCTATTTTTTTGCAGCTTGGCATCCATTCATAGGGGAAGGTTGCCGTCAATGAACCGGTTCCATGACTAGACCGCGAAGATATTTCCCGTACCAGAGTTTGTTCAGACGCGTAATCAGTTTTATTACCTTCCTTTGTCTGAAAACAGTTTACTGCAGAGTCTTTAAGTAAGTAAAATTATTTAATCATATTGTTAATCGGCCAGAAAAGATTTCTATCGTTATCTTACTAATTATTGAGATTTTCATTTAGTTATAACATGCTTTGAACATCACTGATCATCTAAACGTGAACATTGACTTATAAAATGAAAGGTTAAAAAACTAAAACCCGACTACGGCAAAAAAAAACACTAAAAGGTAAGAAACTAGATAGGTGCTGTTTGATATCATCGTCCTATAGAGTAAAACCAGTAATTTGATAGGTTAGCTATTCCCATTTATTTAGTTCTGTTTGAAATCCTCTGTCATTTTCACATTTATAACTTTGCTAGCAGTACCCGCACAGCGATGCCCGTGCTAAAAATTTAATGGAAGTCCGTTGAATAAAAAAAATTGACCCCCCCCCCCCTCTCCCTCTGATGTGAAATGATCTTTGTATAAAATGCGTACACACCTTTTCAAAAAAAAAAAAAACTATTTAAGTTTCTTTGGAATTTAAAACTTTTCGTCAAATCATTAAATTAGATTTACAGTTTCTTTAAAACTCTATTTAGCGAGTGAAGCGGTTTTTACTGCAATTTAAAATATTTCGCCAAATAAACAAAAAAGACATCAAATAGTATCTTTCAAATGTAAAAAATAATTCCGCAGCTCTATTGTTTATCGCCAAACTTGCCCAGAAACCACGCTATCATAATCCATCCGTCTAACAAAAAAAAAAAAAAAAAAGCATCCCGTGGAGCATTCAAAAATCATCGTCAGAAAAAAAGAAGAAAATGTCGTATATTTCACTTGAATAAAAACAAATCAAAAGTTTCTTTTCTTTCAAAACAAATTGCCAAAACAATGAATTACATTAACGGTTGCCTTAAAACAATAATCCTAGACTGAACCTGTCAGCGCCTAACGTGCCAAGCGATCACGCTACCGGAACCCAGCCCATTTGCGAGTGAAGCGGATGTTTTTTTCTTTGGCAATGATAAATGTTTCGCCAACCAAACAAAAAGGTTTAAAATCACATTAACAGTAGCTTTCAAATCTTTAAATATTAAGAGCTGCTCTGCACGGCTTTGCCCGGTCTACCTTGAGAACAAAAATTGTGTCAAGTGGGGGATATTTCGATAATTGGGAATCTGGCGATCTTTCGTCGTTGGCGTCAATTTTTGGCTCCAGCGCCTGCGCAAGAGGTATTTTTCTTTGCAAACCAAAACAAAGAGATCAGAAACATCTATTCACATAGGGCTACTATAAATGAGCATGGTTACCAAAATAAAATTATTTACGCCAAAAATGAGACGACCTCGCCAGATTCCCAATTATCGAAATATCCCCGTCAAGTGACATATATTCAACAATTTAATAAAAGAATAACTTAATAACTTAAAAAATAGCTTTAATAAAATAAAAAAAACACCATGCAAAATTACCCTTCCAAACAATGACGACATATATTAAAATACTTTTAAGAAAATAAAATGCGAAAGATGGATTTTAAAAGCGTAACCATGGAAACGCGAAAATAAAATGGTTGACAACCTGAATCAAAATGACATATTTCGAAATTGATTTAAAAACGCTTGTAACTTTTTTCCCTTTGAAGATAGAAGCTAACTTTTTCGACTATAGGTCGAGAGACAACTGGAGTAAAAAAATCTCGCTTTTTCCAGTGCTGTCAAAAAGAAAACTGTAGGACAATTCCTTCACTTTTTCTTGATAAATTTAATGAAAAAAGTAGTGCCTAAATTTCAGCTAAGCCTAAAAAAGCTCGAGATAAAAACGCAAATTACTCCCGCCGTAATTAAGTTAAAGCATTGAAATAAATTGTTTAGAACGCAGAAAATTCTACCCTTTTTAACGATATATAATATTAATATGTGCAAGTAATTTTTCACCCCTTTAATAGCCAATAATAGGCAATTTACGTGAAAATTTGGCCTAAATTTGAATAAAAAAAGAACTATTTGTCGAATTTTTTCGAATTATAGCCTATGTTACTCAGTAAGGTGGGCCGAAATAAGCCGAAAAAAATTTTTTTTCGAAATCAATTTTTGGATAGCGCGCAAAAGTTGCGTAGTGAACTAGTTAGCACTCACAAAAAATTTCTTGGATATCAAAAAATATCTAGCCGGCGCTATTTGACATTGAAAAACCGAAAAAAAAAAGAGAAAAATGAATTTTTGTCGAAATTTTTTTTTAAAAATTAAATTTCAAATATTTCGCTGGAATGCACCAAAAATGTTATATAATGAGCCAGTTCGAGCCCATAAAATGTTTCATTGATTTTAATGAGCATTTAACCGCTCCTTTCCGACATCAAAAATTGGAGAAAAATGAAAAAAATATTGAATTTCTTTAAAAACCAATATGAAAATCATTTTTCAAAATTAAATCATAGACTAACTAATTAAATAGCACTATTAATCATCATAATTATTATCATGCAATAGTATCATACATTTTCTAGAATTACATATAAAGATAATAAAATTTTCAAAAAGAAATCTTCAAATTTGATTTATAATACCTCATGCATAAGGAATATTATTTTTTGGAATAATATTGTCCCTTGTTATCAAATGATGGAAGTTCCTTTCTAGCTTGAAGTTAGGCACGAATGTGTCCATCTAGTGCAGTTTCAACACGAACTTTTATTGCAGGTTCGATTATTAGTTTCACACTACGTTCCACAGCTTGCGTGTGGCAGGGAAATTTCTCGAAAGTGAACTTTGTAGGCTTTTGCACATTTCTTTCAATTGTTGGTCTTTTAGATGCATTGGGTGGTGGCATTTAGGAGGTGACTCTGTTACAACACAGTTTGCCCAATCAACTAAATCAACCTAATCAACTGTTTCAAAATTGAGTTTAGGACGCTTAAAAAATCGTACACCGTCCGAGCTCTTCGTCTTCTTATTTCTAGAGTTCAGAATGAGCCTAACAGCTAATTCCCGAATGTGAGTCAAACAACATTGTCAACAGTAGCTGTTCAGGATGAGCGAAATATGCGTTATTTGAGAGAACTTTGAAAATTATCTCCTTAACGTTGTCTGGAAACTGCCTTGCAAGAGAAATCATTTTCCAAAAATGTTGGGCACCATACTGGCAGTTCGGTTTCATTTTTATTTCAAACCTCATTGGAGCATAAACTAACATTACATACTTTACAAACATTGTAAGATTTTCTGATGGAGTTGGAGTGCCTATATACAAGCGTAACAAACGGTTTGCAGTTGTCAGCCATCTCGCATGACTGAATTTGCCTGGACTACTGTCAGCCACGCTAGAATGACAACTACCATCTTTTACGGTAAGACAGATTTTATACAAATATTGTTGTTCAGTACTTAAATTTTTTATAACTTCCACGTCCAAAACCAGAAGATTGCAGTCAAATTTATCAAATTTGACCACCGGATTTTTTTTACAATCTCTAAGAAGTTGTCCGATAGCTCCAGAATATGAATGTGGCCCCTTTGTGCAACCGTCCAATTCCAGAATAAGATCCCTCAGTGGCAACTCATTAGTATGCAGCAGACATATGTTCCACTGTAAAGGTCTTTTGAGATATTTGAGATATTTCTCAAGTAAACGAATTACTCCACTTTTCCATCCCGTATTTATCGTTAAGCTAGCTCATATTATACTTTTTTGCAAAGCCTATAATACCTTGCGAAATTTCTTTTGCGCTTTCACCAATTGTTAGTGATAAATGACCGATGAACTTGCTACCTGGTTCTTCTATCAGTGCTACATGTGCTTCAGATGCTAATTTTTGATGGCCAGATATCATTTGAAGGGTGTCATCTTTGCGGCCGTCAAATTACTATTTCTTTATAGCTGCCCCTTTAGCTGCTCTTAAATCCCTTTCTCTTAGCTCTCTCTCTCTTTTTCTTTTTTTTTTTTTTATCGACTTCCCTCCTTACTTTGTTTTTAGCGACTATATATTTCTGTTTTGTTTAGAAGAAACTAAGTCGAAATCATCGAGAACTGCTGTAGCAATTTTAGCCACTGATCTATTTGAAGCGCAAGTTAGATCTGCTGCTAAAGCTGTATGAGGCGTAGAAAGTCTTATTTGACTTGTTGTTGATGGCGCATCAGTTCGCTTACGGTTTCTTGAAAGCAGATAATTCAATTTAAAATCGTCATCTGTATTTTCTGAGCTTTCTCCTGATTCAAGCTCTGTTTCAGGTTCATTCAATGTAATATGACTTTCCTTAACCCCCAATCCATTTTTTAATACTCAAGGGCTCTATTTGTCAAACATATATAAAATAGTTATAAAACAAGCTTAGGAATAATAGAAGCAGTTGAACGCCGTTTTTTATCCAGGAGAAACAATTGGAACCGAAGATTAAAAAATTAGCATATTATGTAACTATTTTTTATTTGAGTGTGTGCATTTTTTAAAATTGGCGTACAAATGCCGCATAAAATTGATTGAATTTTCACTGTTTTTTCTGAGTAACGTATTCCGTAACATTTCAGTATTTACTTATTTTGAAACTACTTTAATTTTATTTATTTTTTCATATTTCATTTTTCCCATGTTTCAGTCCTGAAGGAGCGTAGTTAAATAGTCTACGAAATGTCAAGTCTTTGAGGATTTCAACTAATTCACTGACAGATACTTCTAATGTTTGCTGAAACATTTATTTTTGACTCCCCCCCCCAACCTTTTTTTTAAGTGCATTTTGTCCATTTTTTTCAGCTTTCAAGGTCAAATAGCGCCGGCTAAATATTAAACAAATTTAGCGAAATTTTTTATGGGTAATAACGGGCCTATATAGCAACTTTTCAGCACTATCGAAAAACAGATTTCCAAAAAAAGTTTTTTCGCCCCGCCCTATTACTCAGTAAGTAAGCACCTTTCATATAATAGTGAAAGAATTTTTCAAATAGGTGCAGTGGTTCCGGAGATTACCTCGAACATATAAACACACAAAAATCCGCCCTCTCTCTTTATAATATTAGTAAAGATAATTCAATTCAAATGCCGTAGTCGTGCGTTGATTATATATATATATATATATATATATATATATATATATATATATATATATACACATAAAACTGTTGTTGAGAACGCACGATGACGGCATTTGAAAGTGACAGAGGATTTCAATAGAACTAAATAAATAGGAATAGCTAACCTATCAAATTACTGGTTTTACTCAATAGGACGATGATATCAAACAGCACCTATTTTGTTTCTTACCTTTTAGTGTTTTTTTTTTTTTTTTTTTTGCCGTAGTCGGGTTTTAGTTTTTTAACCTTTCATTTTATTTTAATATTTCCCGTTTTAACCTGTGATGGACAACAAAATAATAGCGCGAGCAATTTACGGTAAGCATTTTAGTTTGATATACAAGAATTGTAAATTTAATTTATTGCTATTATATGAAACTGAGAGAAAATTTAAATTATACAAGATTGATCTTACTTAATAAGATTATAATAGTAATCAACACCAAACTTGTTTCTTACCCTTTGTTTCCTTAGTCGGGTTATCAATATATTTATTTAAAACCCAAGCCAGAAAAATCGTTTAAAATCGAGATTTTCATGGTAAAATCGACTCCTTCTATAGTTAAAGTCGATTCAAATATAGTTACGTTACTCGGGCCATAATGATGAATCAATTGAACCTTATTCATAAATGTCGAATCAATAGTCTATGCGCTAGAGTGGAACATACGCAACTACAAAGACTGCTAAAAATTGAAAAATCGTCTCATACTACGTTTGAAGTCTTAAAATGCAAGCAATGTTACGTGGGATATAATAACGAATCGATTGGCAAATTACACTGGTAAACAAAGGTTTTGTTATATGAAACATTTATAGTGTTCCTAAGGTGATTTTTGACGCTAATTTCAAATATCCTCTTAGAATTTTTCCATCACCCACAGTTTTTGTGGAATCATAAGTTTTAAGTTATTAGTTTTTCTCATGTTGTCCTGAACCACGTAATGATAAAAACTTATAGTTAACAATTCCAATCTTGTCATGAAGACAAGAAATGTGGGGATAAATAATCAGGTTTGTTGTTACTGTTGTGGCAACATAGTTGTCACTCTCATTGGCACCATTTTTTGTTATATAAGTAACCTAAGCTGAATCATTTTATGTGTTTTTATTGTTGAATGCAAATATAAAGAATTCATAGATTTTTACGCTAAGGAAAATGATGTAATATACTGTAACAGTATTGACTCTGTTATGGATATTTTCATATTTTACTATCAAACAGATGAGACTTGGTATTAACTCATTCGAAAATAATTTAAAACGCTATACTATTGCATAACTAAAACACGTTGCCTTTGGTATGACTAGCATATTCAGTCAGAATAAGAGAAACATATGGATATTTGTGGGGTTTTTTTTAGATAAATATTTAATTCAACACATATCATGGGACAATTAATTCTGGCGTAAAATTAAATTAAACACATTTTACTGCCTGCTTGGGTTTTACACAATGCTGTTTTCTCCTCTGCGAATAGGATAGCAATAGCAAGATTAATTTAAAAAAATAAAATATTAGACGTGTTATTCTACTGGACTTCTATATTAAATTAAAACTCTTCAAAAACTTAGTAAAGACTTTGTAACACTGGTGCTAAATTTGAATACTTAAAACCAGAACTTTTCTGCGCATTATGGATGTAAAGCTAAAAAACACGCATTTTTGGAGCCCCCCCCCCCCCTTTGTCCAAATGAATAAATTCTTGCTTATTAATGCTACACACTTAAGAGGGATGTCCTTAATGCCAAAGAGAGAAAGAACTGAACAACAGCTAACTTTCTGCTCATTATTTTAGTATTAATCCTGCATGTGAATATGCGCATTTCTTTCAAACTTTCAGTCTAGTGTTACACAAAATCTGTTGGTGGTGGAGAAAAACTGTTTACATATTTGAATTCAGCGCATTATTCTACACTAAGACCAGGTATTTTCCTCCATGTAACAGATTTTTTTTTTTTTTTTTGTAGACTAGTGTTATTCATCAAAATCGGATGAATAGTTTAAGCGCAACGGTGGAACATATGTAAATACAAAAACATACTTTGCTTTGATCATAGCCCTTTCTTTTGGCTTCGCCGTAGTCGGGTAATAAAACGGGAACGTTTTCCGCTAAAAGTCAGTAACCTTTCTGAAACTATCCCTGAAATTTTCTAAAGAATTGGGAAATCTACTCTGTTACAGCCAGTCATTTCTCGGGAACCTTCAAGAAGAACGAGGTATGTGGGTTTTATTAATTTAATTAGAACCCCCTTTCTCCACCAAGAGAGCTCCAGAAGCATTAAGGCAGCAAAGCAGTCACGACAAAATTGCAAGTAAGATCTAAGCGTTCCCACGCCTGCAATTCCTGCCTTGTAAAGCTGAAGCTTGGGGCATTAGTCAGCCTGGACGGGCTATAATCAAGGTATAGAAGATACACTGAATAAACACGCTCCGTCAGTCTTTAAACTGATAGAAAAAAGTATTTTTCACAACAGTGAATATTCTGCATTCGTGCATCTTTTGGCAATTCAGGAAACTTTTTAACAAATATACTTGATTTTCTCAGGAAGTGGATGAAAACCAGTGAAATCTCGAAACGTTCCACGGAAATAACCAGTATCGTTTCGGACTTTTTTTTATAGTGTAGTCATCCAAAATTCGTGGGCGATTTTCGTATCGTTCGAAGATATTTTTCAAAAGGTCCAGGACAGTCGGTGTCAAGCCGCAGCATCCTGCACTTTTCTTTTGGTTTGCAAGTATTAACAAAGACGCATTTTCTTGAGCTGTCTCTCAACTTTAAATGACATAACCAGTACGCACATTCCGACGCCGAGACCTGACGATTACTCAGGACAGCGCTTTGTAGAGCAAATATTTGTTGCTGAAAGCTACCTCCTCGTTCACGAAGTTTATTGAGGGCTTCTGTTATTGCTCTTTGGATTTGCGTTGGTTCAGATTTCGCTATGTATTTAGAAATATGCATTGCCACATCGACTGATGATACAACGAGTTGTATACCAATATCCGCACGCCACCGCAGCAGTAGTCTTATGTTATAATTATTAATCATTATTTCAGTTTCATCTCCCTTCAATTTGTTAAACCTTCCTCCGTTCCTTCTGGTTTGCTGGTCATCAAGTATTTTTGTAGCATTTGGTACAGGTCTTGCAAATCTAAATCTACACATATAATAATCGCTTTGCTTGTAGTATGTTGCGGCAAGGCTTCACTCGATGCGTGTCTTATCAGGCTCAGTCATTTCTCAAAAGATCAAAGGCGCCGCCTTGCCCGTAAGATGGCGCTGTAGTATAACCGGGGGAAATCATTTGTTTACATTAGTTAAAGTATTATTTCTACTGTAAAAAGTGATGTTTTTTCAATCTTTAACGTAAAATTTCATTGATATGGTTAACCGATGTGTATGTAGTACAGTTGAATCAATGGAACGGCGTACCAGGTCTGTTTTTCAAGGAAAATAAATTCCCTTTTCAGGTAAAGCTGGCCCCAACTTAGTATTTAACTATTTCTCATTGGCGTTCACTTCTGGTAAAATGCATCCCTGAAGCAGAGGGAACTCCAAAGCATTTTGAGCCTTGGTCTCACTTTTAGTAACTCGGCCCCAGGGATTACATATAATTTTTTTGAGACATTTAATGTGAGTTGATATTGAGAAGGGTTCGAACATTACTCTTCCTCTAAATTTAAAAAAAAAATGTCTGAGAAGGAAACCTTGTTTAGAAATTATGTAGTATTTTACTGCATATTTAAAGGTGGTATTTAATGGCGCAATCGTCAAGATTTCGTCAATAATTGTTTTATTTTCACAATATCGGTAAGACTGTAATACATATTTGCTCTTTTGATATTATTTAGTTACAGGTACGTCGCTCAGCTTGATGAATTTTCTCTTTACCTTTATTTGGTGAAAACTGAAAAATTGCACTTACATCATCGTTGGCGAAAATTAAAAAATAAGGCTTACATTGTCGTATGTTTGCTTCTTTTTCTAATTTTACAAAATTTACACACTTTCAATATTTTTATGACAAGGTTAATTTATTCTGCTGATTATGTCACATAATAATGGAGAATTGAAATTGATTTAGCGAAATATTTTAACGAGATTTCTCATATTATTTTAACATCTCGTTTTTTATTTGGCGAATTATTTTACTTTGTTTTGATTAAAAATCCGCGTAAAAAACAAAATAACATACTACTTCGAAAATTAAATAAATTCGATACTCGAAAGCATTTAAAGTTTTATTACATATAATTTTATTACCTATATATTTATTAAAAGTTTCAATAATCCTCTCAATAAATGAAACCACCCACGAAAGGACACTAAAAGTTTCAGTAAAATATAAAAAAAATCCGCTGAACAAACTATATTTAACAACAATAAAAGCTTCATTTTATTGAAACCAAAAAACCGAATACGGGGACAACAAATAAAATGAAAAATAATCGCAAGAGTTGAAATGCATCGTGACGCACATATATGTAATTCTTTGGCGTCACAAAATTTGACAGCATTATATTTCTTGCCATTTAATATTCACATTAAAATCATAGGGGAATTATCGAGTCGCGGAACATGTGAAATTGGCGAAAACTTTTTCTATTGCTAAAATTGCTGTCGCCAATGTTTGTTCTTTTGATACTTTGATGGAACTTTTATTGTTTTTTAATTAATTAATACATTCAACAAGCGAAAGTTTTGTTCAAGGAAAAAAAAAGAAGGAATTTTTATTATTATTTTTTTAAAGGCTGGAAAGTATAGGTTTATAAAAATCTTTGAATGAAAGCTGCCATGTTTTCCTTTTTTGAAATTTTTATTGGCATGTTTTTCCGGGTGAATTCATTATTGTTTCAATGTACTTTTAAATGATTTAAATTTCTTGTTTTTTAACATACAACGTAATCCTTTATGATATAAATTGTAATTTATAATGATCGATACTAACGATCAGTTTTATGGCAAAATTTTTATTTGATATATTTTCTACTTACTTATCTTTAGAAAAATTGTATCTCTATGCATTTTTTTGTGCATTTTAATAGTTCTTATTGTAAAAAAACTAAAGATATCAAATTGAGCTATTCACCATTTTCAGAATATGTTTTTAAAAAATAACTAATTTCGAATTAAACTTTAAAGTATAAGAAAAAAAATACTAAAAGCTCTTTGAATGTTTCCATAAATATATTTATCAACTAACAAAAATATCCGGTGTTGCCTGGTTTAGTAATAATTATGAGTAATAATCGCTACATTCATTTGTTTTCTGTTTTAACTGATAAATATATTTATCAGTTGTGCTTGATGAAGCATATGTAATTAATTTTTGTATAATAAAAGCAAAAAAATACTTGATACAAATTATTAAGCATTGTTCATACGTTTAATAGACAGTATGGTTTCGTCCATAAGATGTAATGTTTAATTATGTAATATTACGCATTATTTCATTCAGAGCCAAATTTCCAATGTTTGTTTTTTATTAATTAGAAACAGAAATTACCCCCCCCCCCCCGAATAAAGGAAAAAATAACAGTGTTTCCAAAACATTTATTCACATACGTTTTCGAACAGAAAACTTCTTTTTAAGCTCGTTTCAAATTGTTATTCAATGTATAAATTGCAATAAATGCTCACTCCTATTCATATTTATTGAAGGTTTGCAGTTACATTACTCAAAAAATTTTGAAAATGCTTATTGCGAAAAGTTGGAATAATTAATCACAACATTTTTTCATACACGGAATTTACATCGATTTGTCTTCCTCAGCTTATATTCATCTGATTTTGTTTCCAAACTTAATTTTTCTTGAAAACAAAGTTTCATATTTTTTTACTTTTTGCCTAAAATATCTTTTCAAACACTTTTCCTCAGGAAGAAAAAAACCGCTTTTAAATTAACTCAAATACTTTTGAAGTCAATTTTGAATAACTATTCTCTTTAAGAATAATCTTACCTGTTGTTTATATAGTTAAAAGTTGCCACAAAATCCACCAGATGTCACTGGAGTCTGACCAGGTTTTTTGTTTGATTGATTGGTTTCATACTACAACTTTTATTGAAATGACTGAGCCTGATAAGACGCGTATCAAGTGAAGCCTTGGTAGCGGTAAGGCAATGGGTTTGTAATCGACGGGCTAATTGACGTAATGTGTCATCTGTCGGAATCTGACAAGTAACTCAAATTCGGCATATCATTATATCAGATCAGCATGTGAACATGCGAACTTCCTCTAAGTTGAAACTCAATCCGCCCCACCAAAAATCTTTTACATTACGGCCTAAGATAGGGTCGGTTGGATTGAGTTTTCCTATATAAATATGTTCCTTTCAACCTTTGCCGCAACAAGACAATGCAAGTGATACAATAGCGTGAGCACTATAGACTTAACAAGCAAACATCTTAATCTGATATACAAGAATGGTTAATTAAATTATAATGTTACTATACAGAACTGGTAGGAAATGTAGATTATAAAAGATTGCTCTCACTTATTAATAAGACTAGATTAATAATCAACACCAAAACTGTTGATTATCTTTGGTGTTTTTTCCGTATTTTTTAATACATTTATTTAAAACCTGTGCTAAAAAGAGAAAGAAATGAAGTTGGTTAAAATCAGGATTTATAAGGTAAAATCGAATTTTCTAATTGCTGAAGTAGGTAAAAATGTAGCCTATGTTACTCAGGTCACAATTACGAAAAGAATGACACCTTATTTATCAAAATCGGATGAATAGTTTAAGCGCTACGGTGGAACAACCGTAAATACAAACATACATAGACTGCTAAAATCATAACCCCTTCCTTATGGCTTTGCCGTAGTCGGGTAAAAAGAGTGCCTTTTCAAGTACAATTCCCCATACTTCATGTTTCATCATGATTCTTCAGAGCAGTAACACCTATAAGAATATTCAAAATGACGCAATTGCTATCATTGGACCGCTAGGTGTTTCCATGGATGGACCACCTGACAAAGTGTTTCATTTATGGAAAATCTCAAATATTGCTGTAACTTCAGCTCAATTACCTTTGAAAATTGCTTAATTGTTTTAAAATAAATATGACAATGAAAGAAATAATCTCAGTAATTCATGAAAACACTTATACTTTATTATGATTTCAAGGCAATTTTTTAAATAAAATTGACAAAAAATTTAAAACATAATAATACAATTTCAAATATTTTTGCTATTTCAAAAAAAAAAAGCAAAAATTAGTAAAATGGTCAGTGGACAATTGAGAGCATGTAACGTGCTACAGTAGCTTACGGAAATGGTGGCATGAATCTTAACGAAGTCTACCGACAATATAGAGTCCTGAAAGCAACTTTAAACAGTCGCATGAAAGATAGAAACCGGTTTGTTGTTACCTTAGTCGCTAATTAAAAACTCAACAGATAAGCCCTTCAAAATAGGAATATGATTAGTGAATCATATTTTGAAACTAGAGAAGAAGTTTTTGGAATTACTTCTGAAAACTTGGGAGAATTGGCCTTTCAAGAGGCTGAGAAAATAACATGTCCCACAGATTTAATTAAGACAAAAAATCTGTTAATACTATAGTCTCTGGTAGTTTGAGACTTTAGCTTCTGGTTTCAGTAATAAAATGGTCAAAAAATGTCTCTGGCATTTTAGAGAGCAAGTACAATCTTGCGTCAAACGAAAATTTTCAAAATCGATTTACCAAAATTCTCAACAGTTCAAAAGAGGTTGAAGAAATATTAGCTAAGAACAGTGTTGCACAGGTTAAAAAAATATCAAGTGGTGAACGAGGTGTGATGACAACAGCTGTGTGTTGTGTGAGTGCTAGGGGTTTTTTTATGCTCCTCTTATCCAAAAATAAAACATTTTAGAAAATAAATCTATTTTTCTATAACTTATTGTTATTTATAGAGTTTATTGATCACCTGTTATTAATATTTGTAAGTTACGCATTGATTTTTGAGTTTGAGAATCTGATCCATCGATGGAAAGTCGATGGTCCACCCATAGTAACCGGTAGCCATGAATAGACCACATTCTAAAATATTTATTTTTAATTTTCATTCTTTATTGTGTATATTTATCATGAAAGTGAATATTATTATTGAAAGAGAAATATACTGAGAAATTGTTCCTATAATTAACGTGAAATTTGAGTTGGATTTCCTTTCTAAAAAAATCGAAAACTGTTATGTGGTTCATTGACTGCAACCTTCCCCTATAATTGGAAGGTTTTTTTTTTTTTCCCCCACCCTCTTCCTTGAACTCCTATGGGGTTTTGTGCTGTAGGTGTTTATTGTTATGCTTTTCTTAATTATTTTTTTATCCGTCTTTACGCTTCCATTTCTTGTTTTATTTTGTATATGTTTTGCTTTTTGTCGTTTTTCCAACATTTCTCTGTTTTCCTGCATTATGTTTATTCTTCGTTTCGCTAAATGTGATAGCTAATTCGTGGCAAAAAAATTTCTAACTTGAAATTCATATTGATAATTTATTAACTAGCGGTTTCATTTTGACAGAAAAAAGTATTTTACAGGATTTTTAAGAGAAATTTATTGCTTAATGGATTTTTCTTGAAGGGAATCATGCAACAAAATTGCGCTCTGAGTTCCATTTTGTTTTGTTTGTTTTGTTTGTTCTTTTAATTGTTATTTTGCTATTTAAGCTGTCTACCGTTCATTTTCGTTGGTTTTACTGGATGCCTTCAAATTCAAAAGCTCACAACTTTAAATTGATAAAAGGATTCTTGGAAATCCCGAAACACTTGTATTCAATGATCTGTTTATGTGTGCTAAAAAACAGATATTTCCTGTCATTTCTCGGCACAAAGATATTGATTTATTTCTTATTAATGCTAGTGCCATATTTTCTTTGTTCTTTATTAAGAGCTTTTACATGTTCGGGTAAAAATAATAAGAGGATAATTTACCACAAAGGAGATACGTCATGCAAACCGCATTGGCTAAAAAGTGCTTTGATGAGATCACTAGCATTCATTCGAAGCAAGACATCCGGAAAATGTATTACAGCTGTTACAAGCGTGATCACCATTACCTAAAAAATTTAAAAAAGAAATACACAGAACTTATAATCAGAAATTAAGATTTTAATGCGAAAGAGCTTTTGAAAAATATAAAGTGGATTATTTGAAAATATATATCATTTGAAAAACCTTTTGTGAAAACTCGCGTTTTGTCCTGAATATCTTAAGTGATGAAATGCAGATTCAAAGTTCAAACACCATTTTATTTTAACTTCCATAAGTTTAACTCCTTAAGAAAGTTATTTTTAAAAATTGAAAAGGAAAGAAATACTTATGAATACCTCAAGAAGGGGAAAATTGCCGAGCCTCGATGTTTTCCTGAGACGACTCCAGGAAATATTGCAACGGATAAATACAGCTCCAAGAATGCCCTAAATATTAAAATAAAAAAAAAACAAACAAACCTTGATCATGGTTATATGTACTAATGAAAAAAAAATGGTTTGAAAGTACATTATACACTTTTCTTGTAAGCAATAATTTTGCATCAAATATTTTTTTTTAACTTTTATGTTGGATACACTAAAAATACGAACATATCTCGCCTGCTTACTAAATAATTTCATAAATATTTTAAAACAATCTCATATGTATTTGAAAACATATTTTGCTATTTTGTTGTACACAATCATTGTACAAGTCAAAGAAAAATCCAAAATGCGAAGGGGTTTCAAGAAGTGATGCAACAAGCGCGTGCAGCATAAAATTTTAATCAGGAAGCAAGGACGGATCCAGAAATTCTTCAAGGGAGGGGCGATTGATTTTTATTACTTACTTTTTACTATGTATACTGGTTTACAAATATTGATCGCAAAGGTTTTGGACTTCAGTTTCGAAACAGTTTCAGGATAAGGTCCTAAACCCATACCCACTTTCTCCCAACGTCAATGAAATTAGTCTAAATTTGCGTTTTTTGAACTTCATTTTCGGAAAATTACTGGTGAAGAGTCCCTCAAGGGAGGGGCGATCGCCTCATCGCCCCTCCCTTGTATCCGTCCCTGTCAGGAAGTACAAAACAGGAAACATCGTGAGGAAAGGATACATTTTGCGCCCGGATTATATGCACTAAAAAGTCATTGCAATATACACTATAATATACACTAAAAATAGCTAAATTATGTCCTGAACATTTGTAATTCAAAAATAAGTTTTAGGCTTTGGTTCCTGTTTATTTGCTCTACAGCAGCGGTTCCCAACCTTTTTCTCTTTGCGAACCCCTTGGAACAGGCAAAAAAGTTCGCGAACCCCCTGATGTTGAAATTAGTAACATGTAAGAAACAATAAAAAAACAGCATGTTTACTTTCCATTTTTTGCAGCATTTGATTGCAATAAACAAAAATATAATTGTAAAATATCATTAAGTGCAAACATTAATAAAAAGTTAAAACTACATCTACAAGAAAAATTATAAACAAGAAGTTTTATAAACCAACTATTTTTTTAAGCATACTTTAAATTGGGGAAAAAATCCTTAATGCGATATTTGTGGCTGTTTGACGGAACAAAGAAACTGAAAGTTTGGTTCAATGTCTGACAGTTTGAGTCTTAAATCAGGCTCTGCATTCAATCTGCTTCGGTATTTATCTTTGAGATAAGTATAGGAGGAAAATTCTTTCTCGCACAGATATGTTGTACAAAATGGTAATAAAATTCGAATTGCTTTTTTGGACAAAACGGTATAGTCATTTCTTACACTGAGCCAGAAGTCAATTAACGAGAGCTCTTTAAAGGTAGTTTTCAATGAATTATCACAGGATAACGCGATGAGCATTTCCTTTTCAGGTAATGTCAGAGCGTTCTCTAAGCATGGATTTCCTTCAAAAGGATTGCGTATCCAGTTGTTTGAGAGAGGGACGTTATGCCTATTAGGAAAATACTCGTCAAAAGTTAGTTCAAGATGTTGCAGATGTTCACATACATTTCTTTTAACGCTTTCATCAAGTTTCATTGAGTTTTCTGATAAAAAACTACTAAGAGAAGTGAAACAAGAAAACTCACCCATTTCCAGGCATTGGATCCAGAAACTCAATTTTTTTTACCATAGCTTCAATTTTATCATATACAACGAAAATATTAATAACTGCACCTTGCAAGGATAGATTTAATTCATTTAATTTTGAAAAGATGTCAGCTAAATATGCAAGCCTTTGCATCCAAAGAGGATCGAATATGCAAGTGGACAAGTGAAATGGATGATCAACAAAAAATGCTTGGACTTCTGACTTCAATTCAAATAAGCGTGTCAAAATTTTGCCACGGGAAAGCCATCTAACTTCTGTGTGAAGAAGTAAAGTAACATGAAGGCTTCTCATTTCCTCACAAAGCGCGTGAAATAGACGGCAGTTTGTGGCACGTGATTTTATGAAATTTACAATTTTTACCGCATCATTCAAAGTAGCGGATAATTCTGCGGGAATACGCTTACATGCTAATGCTTGTCTATGAATGCAGCAATGCGTCCATTCAATTTTCTCGTTGATCTTCTTTACTCGCACCACAAAGCCAACAAATTTTCCTGTCATTGATTTTGCACCATCCGTGCACACACCCACACACAAAGACCAATCTATTCCATTTTCTTCACAGTAACTGCTGACCAGTTCGAAAATTGCTTCTCCAGTTGTGTTGGTTTTCAAAGGTTTTGCAAATAGTACATCTTCTTTAATTGTATCGTTAAAAATATACCTAACATAGACAAGTAATATTGCAGCGTTTGCTACATCAGTCGACTCATCAAGCTGGATCGCAAAATTATTCTCTTTTATTCCATTCACAAGTTCTTTCTCCACATTACTTGCCAAATCAGTAATTCTGCGTGATACTGTGTTGTTTGATAGCGGAACCAGGTCAATTTTTTTTTGCCGACTTTTCTCCCAGCATACACTTAGCAATATCTTTAGCACACGGTCCAATTAAATTTTCTGCAATTGTATGTGGCGGTCCAGATCTTGCAATTCTATAACTGACTCGATATGAAGCTTCAAGGGCCATTTTACTATCTTCGTTGGATTCTAACAGGAACGTAGAGACGCTACACTTTTTATTATATTCCAATTTTCTTTTAAAATATTCGATAGGTTTGTCCTTGTGTGTCGGATGTTTTGTTTCGAGGTGTCTTCTCAGAAGTGACGGTTTCAAACTGCTGTTCGCTAGAACTTCGTTGCAGAGAAGACAAAGCGGTCTAGGTTCAGACTCTTCTCCAGTAAAATAAAAGCCCATTTGTAAATAGTCACTGTCATATTTTCGCTTTTTTCCTTTTTTCTCCCCTAGTTCACTTTTCTGTTTAGTCGGGGGAGGCGGCAGTTCATTACAGCTATCTATTTCAATATCTTGTGTTGATTCGAAAGTTACTGCTGATGTTGAGGGTTGATCGATTGACTGCTTGTCCATTTGTCGCTCAACCAAACTACCAGTTTTCAACCATCGATCCATAACAGCAGAAAGTTATTAAATCATAAAAATTACTAACACGATTATAACTTCACAAACAGAGTAGCAAGTTCACGTAGCAAAACCAATTGCAAACAAAATCACTTCTTTTCAAGCATCTCTAAAGTATCTCTGAATACGTCTGTTAACAACTATTTCCCCAGAACTATGAGCATGCTGATGTTATATATTTTTGAAAACGAACAGATGGGTAAAATCCAGTAATAAATTTTAAGTTTGGAGCCTTTTGCTGTCATGTCTGCTATTCGATGACTGAATTCGACGGAAATTCCCGAGTTATATTTCAACCAGATTAGAAATAATACCCCTATGATGCATTGTTTGAGAATTCTTTATTTTTTTCGACATATGTATATTATGTATATTGTTTGATTGACTCCACGAGATGGCGCCTTTTTAAGGTCATCGTGATCCCCGCCACAGCTTAATACAACGTTTCTGCATGGCGCCTCGCAATAAAGAAGGAAGGATATCTCCTTTTTGTTGTCTATCGAAAAAAAAAATGAGAAAATTTCTTTTTAACAAAGATTATAAAACCGCTGAAAGATTTTTTTTTTTTTTTTTTTTTTTTTTTGAGCTTAATACAAGAGTCTGGCGCGTTTTCAAATTAAAAAAAAAAATTTAGTAACTATGTGTGCAAATTGAATATTTTATAATTTTTTACCAAACAAGGAAAAATCCGCCATTGCACCGAAATTTTCGCGAACCCCCTTCCTGCACCTCGCGAACCCCTGGGGGTTCGCGAACCACCGGTTGGGAACCTCTGCTCTACAGTTAAGAAGCAGGTGGTGAGTCTGCCCAATGCAATTCTGAAAGATGAATACTCGGGACTTAAACGTATCTCATTTAGTCTGTAGTTTCAATTCTTTGGTTTTTTAACCATAGGCTGAAGTCTCCACTGCCAATGAGATTGGTTTCCACAACTTACATTTTTATTTTAATTTATATCTGTACGGCTTTTATTCATTTTGTTATTTGCAGTTTTATTTTTTCTATATTGCACTACTTATTTGAGTCACTCCACGCCAAATCAACGAGCCTCTGAATTTCACTCATCGTCGATTTCTACAAAGTTTACAGGTTTGAGTATACCCACTTGATGATATAAAAGAGCAATCACGATTGCTTATTCTCATTTGACGGTCTTTAGCGTTGTGGTTCCTTTTTCAGCTTGGACCAGGGGCCTCTGCACCACCACCGTCCACCGTCTCCTCTGGTCCTGAGCACTGTCCGTGTCCCCCAGAATCCACTTCTCCTGGTCGGAAGCGTCCATGTCCTACATACACACACGCATCGTTAAAAACATACACATACGCCTAAGTGCATACACACAGTCTACGCACACACACACAAGCCTACACGTGCACACACGCGTGGCTACACACACACACACCACTATACACACGGAACCGCCCGGGAAGGGCAGGCTTGAGGAGACAGGAGCCGTTTCTAGAAACAATAACGCCAATGAGTAAAGTCCTGTTGCAACTCATGATTGCGGAAAACATAACTTGAATTCAAAGTTTCAGAATTCAAATTAATTTTCTTCTATGTTTTTTTTTTAGATTATTTTGACCATTAGTTTTTTTTTATGAGACCCCCCAAAGTACTCAAAAAAGGGCAAAAAGTGACACTTCGGTAGTTACAAAAATTAGTTTTTCTCAGCTCCTATAGGAGCTAGAGTGTCGTACTAGGTGTCATTTTAAAGTTCTTTTAATAGGCTTTCATATGATATGTCACTTGGCAAGGTTACGTGACATTAATATCGCAAAGTCATGCAAATCATTATTTGGCCTTGACTATTTTAAAAAGTAGATTTTTTAAAAATCTGAAAAAAAATATATTATTTGCCAACTATTGTGACATGATAAAAATTTCTGAATGGGCCAGGATTAGGATAGTACGGAAAATTAATTATTCATTTTCAATTAACAACCGCACACTGGGAAAATTGCATTATTCTGCGAAATCGAAATATTTCATAATTGATTGTGATATATCATGTGAAAGCCTATTAAAAGAGCTTTAAAATGACACCTAGTACGACACTCTAGCTCCTATAGGAACTGAGAAAAACAAATTTTTGTAACTACCAAAGTTTCACCTTTTGCCATTTTTCAAGTACTTTGGCGAGTCTCACACAAAAAACTAATGGTCAAAAATTTTTTAAAAAACTGCTTTTTTATGTCATCACGTTGGTAGACTCAAACCTGTAAATTTTGTAGAAATCGAAGATGGGTCAATTTCAGAGGCTCGTTGATTTAGAGTGAAATGATCCATTTGGCTTACTAGTTTAGCTGCTTGTGCGTATCAATGGGCTTTTGATTTGTTTTTTTTTTTTTTCTTAACTTTCAATTTATTCTAAAGAGACAATTCAGAAAAAGTTAAAAATACAATATTTACCCCGAGTATTCCAAGAACGCCGAAAGGAATCAATTCTATGAGAATCCATTCACGACTTGACTTGATGAAGAATTTTACAACGTGGTCATTTCCAAACGGATCAATGGATCGAAGAACAAAAACAGCTACTAGTGCGCAGAAGAAGGATCTCCATAATGTCTTTAAGGGAAAGTAATAGCTTACCTGCAAGAAAGATGAAAGTTCGTGTATAAATCATGCATTGGGATTTACCAATCTCAAAGCTAGACTAACGTAAGTCACATTATCACTACTCTGCAGGAGAGCGTAAAAACGTTTGTCTAATGCATACAAAAGTAAGTACTCGCGCTTTTGTAACACTGGTAAATAGTTAAAAATAATTTTTTTTTTTAATATAGAATTTCGTCGTTATAGCTCAATGCGGAATAGGATTCTACATACCGTGAAATAATAATCTGAAAGTCATGTGAAATTTTTCGATTTACGTTAGTCTGGTCATAAGGTACAGATATTATAAGGTTTTAAAATGCCGTTAGAAGGGGTAGTAGTGCTGGCCTCTTATTCCCAAAGGTGCAGGTGAAACCCGGTTCCAGTTGGCGGATTTTCAAGATGTAGAAAACCGTCCAGTGTCCATGTGGTGATCATGCGTCATGTAACTGATTTCTTAAGTATTAGTTTGACCTTGAATACTCTTGGAAAAATTAAAATTAAATTTCTTGTGTTATTTGATATTAAAGAGAGAGCCCAGGTGACTCCATCTGGTAGGGAAACAGAGTGTTAAACTTCGATAAAGATGAAAGATTGAATACCAATTGTTGAGAAATACACTAGGTCTACAATTGGTGAGAGTCAATAAACAGCCTCATTATAAGAGAAAAAAAATGTAATAAAGATGTAACGCATTGCATTGTGTTGAAACCAAAGCTTCACTGGATACGCATCTTACATGCATTGATGTTCCTTGATCTTGAATTATTTTCAAATTTAGAACAAGATGAATAATCGACCTACCGTAAGGGAGACAAAAAATGAAGATCAGGGACTCATTTGTATTTCTTTGTAAGTTGTCATCGATTCAATTGAATATTGGCTCAATATTGCAACAAAAACTCTGTTACGTTTAGTTAATGAAAATATTCATTTCCCCCTGAAAACCGAAAGATTTTACGCACGAACCAAAGATAAGCTAGGCTGATCATAAGGAACTTATTTAGACTTTCAGTATGAAAAAGTTTCAGGCCGTAATCTCGCGTGTCCAATTGGTGAACTATACGTCTGCCTTTTAGCGATGTTGTTTTTCAACCATGGTTTTTCTCATAAATTTAACAGAAATCTCATTGAGGAGCAGGTCCGACGAGAGGTCATGTCAGCCTAGCCGGAAACTAGAGGCCCGGGCCTTGTAACAGTTCGGCTCACAATCGGAGTAGCATCAGCTTTATAAGCTTTATGGAGATAGGGGGCCCGGCGATCAAACCGACAAGGGGCCCACCTTGGCTGCCCTGTTTAGGAGTGCCTTGTGTTCTTGTAGATGAAACTACTTTATTAAGGTGAGTTCTGTTATGCGCGTCCCCAGAGAATTTTGGGAATGCTGACCTGAATAGACTTCTACCATGCATTGAATTTGTTGGGAGAATGTCTGATGATAATTCCGATAAGTAGAGATTGGCACTGGTACTCATAAATGAAACATAATCATTGATAACTTCAATGCTTTGTACGGAACTCTAATGTGAAGACTGAGAAGATTAGACTTACGTTTATTTTGTTGTCATATCGAGCAACTGATATCAGCAAGTGTAAGTTGTATTTTTTAGTCACAAGTTACTACTAACATACATGGCGTGTTTTAATTAAATTCTGTAACCAGACCTTGTTTATAAGAGGGGTCGCACTTTCCCTTTCTTTAAAGTAAGATGGGGTAAGTGCGTTCCATACTGTGGGGCAAGTCAGTGGCGTATATATGCTTTTATTTTGGAGGGAGCCCACATAACCAAGATTAGCTCCCCGCCCCCCTTTTTTTTCTTTTATTTTATCTTATTTTTTTTGGGGGGGGGGGACAGCCACAGTGACCTGATCTTCTCATTTTTTTTTCGAGGAGGGGCAAGGACTTCATACTGTGACCCAGTGGCGCAACCAAAAAATAGTTTTAGGAGAGCACTCTTAAAAAATTCTCGCTTCTTATAAGCGGGAGGGGGGGGTCACCCCGGAAATTTTCTGGAATTGTAGCCCCAAGAACGCAGTTTCAGATGGTCTCTGGTGATGCGATGCTACCGGAAGAAAAATTCGGGGGGCCTTCGGCGGAAATTATTAGAAATTGAAATCTTAAAAACGCCATTATAGGCTATATTTGTTGACGTTAGTGTAATTAAAGGAATGGGATTTTTTAAAGTTGCCACCGATTGATTAAAAAAAAAAAAGCTAAGCCTTCACTCTTCCGCCCAATTTTTCGAAATTTAAGTTCAAAAAAACGCAGTTTCACACTAAATTCGTTATGTTACGGCCAGGGCGGCTTTGGGGCTCTCCCCAAAAGCTATTTTGAAAGTCCTAAAAAACGAATTCTTAAAGAGATATTCAGTGATATTTGGTGGAAGGATTAAAACGCTCTCCACCTTAATTTTTTTTTATTGTATTTTTTCGTTTTCAGATTTCATGCGGGAGCAGTCGGACATCCGTCCGAAATTTTTTCGTAATTGAAGTCTTAAAAGCGCGACTGTGAACCATATTTGGTAACTTTCTTATTTTTAGACCGACTAGGAAGAAGGGAGGAAAATGGGGAGGGGGGAGGTAAAAGAAATAGGAGGTGTTCGACGTAATTACCTTATCAATAGTCATTAACTTTTTTAATTTGTTATTTTAAGAGTCTTTTCAAAAGCAATTCAGATTTTTTCCCAACGTTAGGCAATCTTTGGAAAGGAAGAGTTCGAGCATCCTCCCCTGAAAGGTAAAACGCTATTTCAGGTCATCTTTGGAGACGTTTAGAGGTAAGGAGCGGTTTTAGGAATCTCTTCCTCCGAAGTTTTTCAAAAGTGAAATCTTAAAGGCACATTTTCAAACTATTTTTTGTAGTAACCTTAGTAAAAGGATGTTGGTTCGGGGATCTTCCTCCAGAAATGTTTTGAAATTGATGTCAGAAAAACGCCTAAATAAATGCGTTTTTAGGGCATCAATTTCCATTATTACTCCAACCGAACAACTATTTCGATTTCGATTTCGATTCCGAGTCACAACTGACTAAAACTGTATTTATGTCAAGGACTGCATACTAAGTGCCTTGCCTCCATTATTTTTTTATACCGATAGATGGCAGCACCAACACCGGATCGAACAGTTAATGAGAATTTAGAAGGGTCGTGGTAGCCATAGATCTTTAAAAGGGATAGATAGGCCTTTCCTCCTACAGCGCAGCGTATTTCGCCCGGAGAAAGTGGGGTCATCATGATTCTTCCGAGAATCACGTGATCAAGGGACAGCGTGTCTCCCTCTTCTCGGGCAGCAGTGATATAACAATGCGAAGCGTCGTTAAAAGTCTAGGATTGTCTGAAGATTTTCATTATACTTATGTGAGAAATCTCTATATGTATGAATCTGAGATTTTCTAGCGAAAGAGGGTTTGATGAATTTTATTAAAAAATAAAGACATGGTGAGTAACAGAAATCTTTCTTTCTGCTAAAGGCAAGAAAAGTCCCCATGCAGAGTCGAAATTAAGAATATTTTAAGCAATTTACTATAGATACCGAGCATTATATTAAATCACTAAAAACAAGCGATGGAAAATTAGTTATAGTATGTCCGCGAAAAACTGGATTTTTAGGTTTCCTAATTTCTATGAAAAGTGTGCTGGGAACATATGAAAAGTATGTAGGTGCCCGAATTCCAGTTCTAAACTGCGTAATGACTTACTCAGGATCACCTTGAAACTTTTTTCAATGCGATCAGGTTGTGAGGGGGGATTCAACAATAATCGTCGGATAATTTCGAAGTGCGAAAAAAAGATTATTCATTTATACGGAAATTAGAGAGTCCAGTTCTTCAAATTGCGCTGATTTTGACAACCTTCAAATGCTAAGATTAAATTTGAAGCGTAACAAAAATGCTTTGAAAGAAAACCTTTTCTTCCGATTCCTTTGAAGACGATTTGGAAAATTCAGAAATCATCTCAATTAACATGACGCAGTATATTAATGATGTTTCTGACTACGCTGGATTTTTTGTCCGACAAGTGCACTCTGTTGTGAACTGCGACGACTGCAACGCAGTCTTAACTACAACAAATCAAAAAATGGACCTAATAAAATTTAAGAATTTTGGGACACATTCAAGTATGATAACTTATTGCAAGATTGCAGCCATTGAAATATGTACATTTGTGAAGAACAACTGAGCGAGAATGTGAAAAAGTTTTGGGAGTAAAACACAAAAATATAATGTTACTTATGAGACCACAAGAGTTATGCGAAAAATTTCGAATTCCGTTTTTCTAAGTTTAAATAAGCATATGTTGGAAACAGAAGCAGCAGATTTTCTCGTTAAAAAGTTTATAAAATTAATCGTTACTAACTATTTAAGCGTTAGAATGCATCGCGCAGTCAATTCAAACAATGAAAATAATTCACAAAGACCAATAAGTAGAAAAGTAACAAAATTAATATTGTTAAGGGACAATAATCACCAGTTTTCTTCACCGTCGAGTTTAAATTGTCAAAATTATCATAGTCAGTGGGACGAAAAAAAAGAAGAAAAGAAAAATTGGGGAGGGTGCGGAAGTCAAATGACCATTCATGTAGTTTATAATTGCAAATAATTTATTTTCTGAGTGCTTAAAAAAAAAAAAAAACACTGAAGTTGCTTAAAAATTAGGAGCAAACCAAAGTTATTGGTTTGGCAAATATAGTGTTGGTGCGAAACGCATGCGAATATTAGAATATTATTTAATTGAGTTGATATTCGATACTATTTACATTTGTATTTCTAATTGGTTTATGGTTTTAGATCGGGTTTTATGTTAAATTGTTGCACTGGCTTCAAAAGTTGTGGGAAAAAGCACGCATTGAAACTATTTATCTGTATTTGAAAAATTTGATTGAAATAAAAGAAAATTTATAAGGTCAATTTTTGTTTAAGATTTTTGAGGACGTCTTTTTTTACTCAGTATTTAAAGCACTTGAAAAAAAGTTTAAATAGCTTGTGCGCCTGCTTCAAAAGTTATGATGGGAAAATATCTAATGGACCATTCCATGAAAAAGCTGTCATTTTCTCCCGCATTTTATTAAAAAGTAATAACTTAAAAAGGTAACAAAGAACATTTTTTGAAAAAGTACAACAAATACATTTGCGATTTCTTAATGAAAAAAAAAGTTACCTTTTTTAATTATTACTTTTAGTGAAAAGTATGAGATGTTACGTGAGGGACAGAGTATTCCGTTTTTCTTTAATAATGGGTAAAATGCTTTAATTTAACCCATGCCTAAAGGGGGGGGGTTAACCCATGCTTAAAGCATTTAACCCATGGGTTAAATGCTTTAATTTCCCTTAATTGTGCAAATGATCGCGGCGCAAAGTGATTCTCTTCGATAAGGGAAACAGTTTCTTGTGAGGGGAGTCCCTTGATCACGTGATTTCCAACGGGGGATGTTGACGCGCGCTCTGAGGAGAAAAGTGGGGAGAAGGCACATCTATTCTATTTTAAGATCTATGGTGGTAGCCCGATCGGTAGAGTGTCGGATTCGGGGCCGGAGGGTCCTGGGTCCGAACCTCGATGGTCGAAGACCCACCATCATCATTAAAGGGGACTAGGCGACGTTAAATATGCTCGTGGTCTCAATGTCCTCCAAGTGAAACGCTACCTCTGGGGGGTGCTAGCACCAGGTAGCTATCAGCTCCTGGACTAGTTCTAAATTCTCATTAACTGTTCGATCCGGTGATGGTGCTGCCATCTATCGGTATATAAAGTAATGGAGGCAAGGTACTTAGTATGCAGTCCTCGACATAAATACAGTTGTAGTCAGTTGTGACTCTGAATAGGAATAGGAATAGGAATAGAGAATTTAGAACTAGACCAGGAGCTAATAGCTACCTGGTGCTAGCACCCCCAGAGGTATTGTTTCACTTGGAGGACATTGAGACCACGAGCATATTTAACGTCCGCTAGTCCCCTTTAATGACGACGGTGGATCTTCGACCATCGAGGTTCGAACTCAGGACCCTCCGGCCCCGAATCCGACACTACCGATCGGGCTACCACGGCTCTAACCGAACAACTAAAACTTATTTTAAATTTCTTGCCGGGGACGAGAGTTTAGGAGAGAAACCTTTTTGAAGACCCTTCTTTTCAGACTGAATAGGGGAAAAAGGGGGGGTGAAAGAAACAGAGGGGAGCTTAATTTGCTAATCAATAAGTTGCATCTGTTAAAATAATTTTAATTTAAAGATTTATTTTTGAAAGAATTGAAAAATTTCCCCTACATTATTTGCTTTTCTTTTTTTTTTAAATAACTTCGCTTCCCCCAAGACATGTTCTTTTCTTGAGTAAGGGGTACGAATCCACTGACCCCTTCTTAACACCATTGCATGGTACCTTCTTCTAACGCAGGGTTACGAAACTTTAACGATTCGCGGCACTCTTTGAAGAATTAGAATTTCCTCACGGCATCCTAGTCTACTTTTATATAACATATTATTATTACCATGGACACTTCTCGGCACCCCTCACCTCTTCCTGCGACACCCAGTTCGGAAATCTCTGATCTAACGTATTATAATAATTATTATCACTATCATATTTACTTATTCTTTTTTGTAGCTAAAAAATTGGAAATGATTTGTGAGCAACTAAAACCAAAAATAACTACTTTTATTTAATTTTTTTTTACAGATTTTGGAGGGGGGCCGGGCCCCCTCAGCCCCTCCCTTATATACGCCCTTGGGACAAGTGCGACAGCGTGCAATTTGACTTTAATGTTGCTTATAATTTCTATTTTCAGTTCATTCTTTATTTACCTTTTTCAATAACTTCCACTAAATTCCAATTCTGTATTCAATTTGAAAAAATGGGAGAACCTATGCTCTCGAAAGAATGGATCAAGAGAAATTGTATTTGAAGGATAACCTCTAAGCAACGTTAGTCTTTAAAAACTGAAAAAATGAAGTGTCAATTGGATAATTTCAACACAACAGTTAGGTAACTTGGCGTTCCAAAATGAACTTTTGTAGACCATTTAAAAGCTAGGCGAGGTTGGATATCTTCGTTTGGTATCGAGTTCCTGCGATTCTTCAATTGGTAGAAAGAATACAGCAGAGAGAGTTTAGATGAAAGCAATGATTATGAGACAGAAATGAGTTTAAAAGCAATAAACGATAAAGCTTTACTGGCTGAAGAAAGCAGAAAATATGAAGAAATTAAACATTTAGAAAATCAAGAAAGGAGATTTGGACCATGTCTTCTGTAAATTGGGTAAATCAAAATATGCATAAGAGAGATCAAGTCAATACTAAAAATCATAATTATATACAAGAACTATACATATAGGTTCCTAACGGAAAATATACTTTAAAATTCATTTATAGAGTATAACATTCCTGCTCAATTCAATGTAAATACATTCCTGCAAAACAAAATATACTTTAAAATTCATTTATACAGTACAACATTCCTGCTCAATTCAATGTATAAATGGGTGATGAAACTGGCCACGGGTCGCACTTACCCCTCCACGTGGGGAAAGTGCGACCCTTAGAAGAAGTGCCTTAAAAGAGATCTTTAAACTTCTGCTTGTGGTTTAATTACCATAATATATGATTGAAAACCTTCAGAAAGGACCTGAAAATGAACCTTAAAAATTTGGTAAACGTACAAGAGTTTTTAACAGAGCACCATCCTGCAGAAACTAATTTTTGAAAATTAGGGTACGCACTTATCCGAACTCAACTTATAGTATTTATCAGTACCTGGACGACCGAGCCTCGCTCGACTTGAAAAGAATTATTTTTTGCCAAATTGTGTTCTTTTAAGGTTCAATACTCTTCCAAATATACTTGAAAAGCTTCACGTTAACGAAATATTATGTACTCGATCTTCTTATAACATTAAAGTACCAAACAAAGAAGATTCTGAATGTAATTAAATCAACATTTTGCTTTAAACTATCTGTTACGTTTGTTTCCACTATACAATTTTCTTGTCAGTAATTAAAATATTTTGACCTTAGTTTTGCTATGGTGAAATCGTTTTTTAACCGAATACTTCCTTTCATACTATGACAACGTTTCACAATTTTATCCCAATCGAGATTTTCTTTTTGAATAAGTACTTTTAGTTTTTACGCCAGAAAATGCTACATACAGCATGATATCCATCAAACCTGATGATCCACAAACCATTCCAACAAATAATAACAACTGTCTTAACAAAACATAAACAATCTCAAGACATACACTTCTTCGAAATAAAATTTAGATGCGTGATTTAAAAAACATACCTGGACGACCGAGCCTCGCTCGACTTTAAAGATTTAAAAGGCGTTTGTCAAATTGTGTTTTTTTAAGGTTCAATACTTTTCCAAATATACTTGAAAAGCTTCACGTTAACGAAATATTATGTACTCGACCTTCTTATAACACTAAAGTACCAAACAAAGAAGATTATGAATGTAATTAAATCAACATTTAACAACTGTCTTAACAAAACAAACAATCTCAAGACATACACTTCTTCGAAATAAAATTTAGATGCGTGATTTAAAAAACATGTTAAACTATTTGAAGTGTAAAAAGAAAATAAATAAATAAAATAAAATAAAATAGGATGGTCAAGCAATAGTTTCACTTAAAAAAGAAAAAAAGCCTTACATCGACTTACATAATGCTTTTGAATTTGTTTTTAGCCAAGTGTGTTTGAAATTAAAACGTGGCAAAGTGGCCAATATCAGCCAAGCCTGGCAACCCTAAGCAAGTATAAAATTTTAAAGCAAGAAGAGACAAATTTTCATTGTTATGGTTGCAAATCGTCTGCCTGATGCGTCAACTCACAGTTTACTTCAAGGCTAAACTCAATTTGACTTCATATTAAAAAACTGTTTTTTGTAAAAAATCGCGTTTTTACAGAAAAAACACTGATGTAGATGAACTTAGAATGACAAACTACAATTAAATCGGAAATTTCATCCAAATCGTTAGAGCCGTTTCCGAGATAAGAAATATATATACAGTGGCTCCCAAAAGTCTTCGTACACCTACGACTTTCAACGAAATAGGCCCCAAATCATTAGTCAGAATTAATATTTCGGAATTCGGAACTCCAGCGCTCGAATACGCTACCTTGCGGTGATTTACAAAACTGCAAATGAAACTAAAACATTGCCACGTTGCATTCCACGTGTGTCTGTTGACGTAAACACAGGCAGTTTGTTCTGAGTATTGATTAACGCAATCGATGTGTCTTAGTTTGCTTTCAGCTACAGAAATTAATTCGTCCCTAAGTAGTATTCTCGAGCTTCTCAAAGTAATGTTAGTTTTCATTATTTCCTTAATAATTGGTGAAAGCGAAAATTCTGGATTAACAAACTTGGATAACGTTATACAAGGTAAAAAATTTTATTGTTTTGTATGAATTTGTAAGAATATGGGGTTTTTTTAAATCTTAAATTAATTTAAGTAACCATATTTTACAGCAGCATTTAGTTGGAATGGACAGTATGCAAAATATTTTCTTGAATATATTATCGTAGAACAAAATGAATAACCGAGAAAGAATTTACTTTATTCCTTTTATTCTCAGCTGAAAGGTTTCGCCAAATTTGTTTAGGGTTATAGTTTTAGTATAGTGCGAGCAAAGTAGCCTTGGCGAGATTTCGAGATTTTAGTTAAACCATTTTTAATTTTTATCATGAGTGGAATAAAATGGTAGTAAGATTACAGAATTCGATAAGTGAAAAGAAATAATGGTCAATCAACTGAAAAGAAAACTACCACACTATATCCGTGAGAATTTTGTTGATGATTTGCATAACATGACACAATTAAATCGTAACTCAGAAATTAGAAAAATCGAAACAGAAAATTTTTAAATTAACCGATTCGGGAATTCGAGAGAAATAACTCAGCTACAAATGGAAAACAATAATCGCTAGCCAAGCAAGGCAAAAAAGTATCTTCTTTCGATAACAATTTGTAATGTCATATTGAATTTTCTAGCATTAATTGTTATTCTTGTCAGGCCACAATTATTATTTAGTTTTATCAAGAATTGATAAATATCGAATTCAACATCGTGGAAATAGCTGCTTAGAACTACGAACTACGTAGTTTGCATTAATCTTTGACGTTTTATGCAAACTTGCTTAAATGCTTGCTTTATGCTTCTTGAATTCTCATTTCTTTCTACGTGGGCCAGAATATCCACAAGACTTTGAAAATTAATTTAAAAAGAATAAAGTGAAAAAATCATACGTACGAACAAAAATCACAACACTTCTAGCATTTTCTTCGTTACCATGTGCGTTTGTTTTAGTTTTTAAGTCCGCCATTAGACAGTGACTTCAGTGCCCCCTATAGTTCGTTGGAGTTGCGAATAGGTATTTAATTATAAGATCTATGATCAATTTTTAACAAAACTGCATGAAAATTTTTTAAAAAATATTAAAACTTAATTTTTTAAAAATCAAAAACCGAAAAGTGCTGGAAATTTTATCTTACAAAAGTCTTCGTACACTTTATAAAATGTCTATATATTATTGAATAATCTAACTTTTGATTAAGTTATCAATTAGTAGAATATCATACAGTATTCATAACACCTTTTAAACGTCTGGGAATAGATTTCATTCTTTTTCTTTCTTCTTTTAGCGGAATTTCTGAGTAAGTGTTCTACCACACTTCGAGTATTACTATTTCTAGCTCTATTTTCGTTTTAAAGCCCTATTTTCGTAATCTAACCTCCAGATATCTTGAAATACGTTACATTAAGTTACAATCTGGAGATTGAGGGAGTGTTTTCTAAACTTTAGGACAATTTTCGAGGCACTAGACGCAAACGTTGAAAACCGTGTGCTTCTTGTCGTTATCTTGATAAAAAACAAAGTTGTTTCTAATAACCAAATTTTTGGCTAAGAGTTCAAAATTTGTTTTTAAAATATTTAAAGGAACAGCATGATTCATTATTTCATCAAAAAATTACAAACTACCAAGTCCTGATGCTGATATGCACCCTCACACTAAAACACCTTCACCGTCTTGATTAACTGATCCAACTAAGTTCTTAAGATTAAGTTCCTAATTTTTTCTTCTACTTACAGTTATACAACAATTTAACCAAAAATGTTTATTTAATTTTTATCTGTAAGTAAGACATGATTGTAAACTGTTTTTAGCTTATTTATCATTGATTTTGGGACGAAAAGCGTAAGCTTTCTGTTTTTCGCACGACAAAGAAAATTTCTGCAGGAAGAGGTCCCATTTAATCCAGCTAATCAAAGAACTTAGCGAACAATTTTAGGTGAAAATTAAATGTAAAATGTTTCATTTAACTCTGCAGAAACGTTTACAGTACTCAAATGTGTATTTTTTATATTTTTTTTTAACTTTAAATCTACGATCACGTTTTGTCAACTTTGCCAGTTGACCTTTTCTTACCTTGTTTTCGGTCCGATTCCTTTCTTTAAAGCATTTTATCAAGCACTTTACTATACAAACAAATAAATTAACTAATTTAGAGCCATTTCAAACCATTTTACCACTCTTGTGGGAAAAAAATTCAAATTTTGAATGGCGTTTGCGGTTTTTTAAGAATACCAGCCATTTTACAGTAATAAGCAATATATTAAGGAATAAATAAACAAAAAATTAAAGCCAAATGACTTATAAGGGTCAACACAACGCAAAAATATTAGTAAAACGGCATATGATAATTTTAATCATGAATTTATTCGAAAATATTTGAGTGTGCGATGACTTTTGTGGCGTGTTCTTTCTCTGTCTCTTCGTTTTCTGACACATTTCAAAAAAAAGGTCTGTCAATATTTTGAAAAAAAAACCAATGGGTTATATTTAGAATGACATAGAAAGGATGTGAAAAAATATTGGACTTTATATTCGAATTCAGTTTTGAGTTATTTTGGTTTTACTAAAATATTTCAAAGTGTACAAACACTTTTGGGAGCCACTGTATATACCCACAAGAATTGCTCGTTTAAAGATATAAGATAAGAATCAGATATATACTACTACGTTTAGGTTGAAGGTTATAATAATTCATGACAATTTGAGATAATTCTCATATATATAATTGCCAATGATCAAGTAACGCTCCTGACGTCATCAATAATGGAACTCGTGCCACGGCATGATAATTTGATAATATGTTTTGGTAATGTTTGACATGCAGTTAAAAGCTTTATTGTGACAAGGCTGAACTGTATCCGGTAACTTAACTGTTTTACTAGTAAGACTGTCATTTCAGAAGGAAAAAGAAAGGAAAAAGTGACAATGTCAACACAGTGGTCAACAATGAACACTATAGATAGCGTTCATTGTAGACCACTTTTTCGTTTAGGTTGGAAGTTTAACTATCAAAATATCACCAAACAGGCAATTGATTCGTTCAAATGTAGAAGCAATTTCCTCCCGTTATATCTTGACGGGCGGCTTTGTACTGCGATAATCTGAAAACGGAATCGGTTAAGTTCCCAAACATGTAATACAAAGTTTTGAAACTCCTTTGAAAATAAAAACTGCATTGCATTTCAACCAAATTTGGAATTACATCATCTATGTACGTATTCCATCGTCTTCATCTATGTACGTTTACGTAATTTAGTTTTCGTCCTCCAACATTGTTGAGATCATGAATTGCGATAACGCTGTCCAAGCTGATTGAAATTACACATTCTCGCACAAGGTTATGGGCATAAGCGCCTATATGGGGGTGCAAGTGGGGGCTCAAGCCCCCCCCTCTTAGAAATGAGAAATTCCTTGCTTTTAGTACTTTTTTCTTTGCAAAAAATGTAAAAATATTTCTTCTCGAGCCATAAAAAGTGTCAAATTTTAAACACTGAAATCGGTTTTCACGGGGAAAATATCCTGAAAAATCATGGGTGAAAAATCTGAGCCCCTCCCCCCTTTAAAATCTTGCATATGGACGCCCATGCACAGGGTTGCTCTCGAAAAGATTGGATCATGGCGCAGATTGCGTTATTGAAATTTTTAGTGGGTACTGTTTCAAAGGATCTAAAACAGTTTTTTTCGAGGGAGGGATTTTGTTTTTGGAGTAGATGCCTGTGTCATTTCAGGGGGTGCGCCATCGCGCTTGAAGGAATGGGCGCCTCAGCACTCTCATCCGAATCTATAAAGTTATTTCTTTCGCACCTGGTCTTAAGAAAATTGTGGGGGGGGGGGGAGACACCTATTGAATAAGCTCCGAAAATGAGAGATTTTCATGCATCGCACATTCATCTCTCCCGGCAGGACAACTCACTTGATTTGCACTGTTTTGTTCGCCCATGGAGCTTAAAATGGAGACGGTTCAGATTTTAAAATTTCATTAGAGAACATGTGTTTCTAAAATAGAGTTGCAAAAGAAAATAAAAGTTTTTAATTGATTGGAAGTGGCATTTGCACAAATGTGAACACGTTTGATCATTATGATTTACGTTCTTTTATAAGCAAATCATGCTTTTTTTCATATCGATTGTTTGATGTAATGACTTACTTCTTCGAGGCTGAATAGAATCCCTCCAATAGGGGCCCCAAAAGCAACTGAAACTCCAGCAGCAGCAGCGGCAGAAAGAATCTAAATAAAAACAGAACAAAGAAAGAAATCAGATAAACGACTGATATTTCTTTCAACGAAGTATAATTTCAAAGAGAGTCTGGTGATGGTGACATAGTCGTTATTATTATTATTATTATTATTATTATTATTATTATTATTATTATCATTTTAATTCTCAACATGAAAGTGAATTTATTCACAATCATTCACTAATGCACTGTTTTCTCCACTAACATTGACGTACATTCGTATGCTGCGGATGCATTTCCCTACCGTGAGCAGCAACTACAATGAGCCTAACCAGGGAGCTACAAGAATAGTGTAACAATGAAAGAAATTTCAATGGGTAACAAACATCATTATTAGGCTTTTTTTATGCATAAATTACTTGCCCTCATGCCCCCGTTATCGATATAGTATCTTATACATATAAAATCTGAGTATCTATCTATCTATCTATCTATCTATGTCCAAGCTTCTTCTCCCGAACGACAGTGAACTGACCATCGAACCAGGTATCGATGGATTCGTAATTCGCAACTCCAACGAACTATAGGGGGCACTGCAGTCACTGTCTAATGGCGGAATTGAAAACTAAAACAAACGCATGTGGTAACGAAGAAAATGCTAAAAGTGTTGTGATTTTTGTTCGTATGCATGATTTTTTCGCTTTATTCATTTGAAAAGATTTTTCAAAGTCTTTTGGTTATTCTGACCCATATAGAAAGAGATTAGAAACCAAAAAGTATTACGAAAGTAAACAATTAATGCAGAACACACAGTAAGTTGTTCTGAAGCAGCCATTTTCACGATGTTGAATTCGGAATTCATAAATTTTTGGTTCGCTTCGAACGGCATTTTCATTTTGTACCGTTTTTTCTATACATTAGTACATATTAAGTTCAGTTTCGTGACATTTCCAGCATTTGTTGACATTTTTGTCACATAGTGCACATACGTGGCAGACTGTCAAGAGTAACGTTTAACACTAGATAATTTATTTCTATGACTATATGATTGGATATCCAAAGAAATCATGCATTTAATTCATTCGTCATGGAAATGATTTACCTGATATGCGAAATCTTGTCAAGATACATTATTCTTTCACATAATTTTAAAACCATAAGCCTATAAACAGATTTTTGGCGAACTTTTATTTTTTATTGTTCAAATTCTTAACGTTCTTTCTGGATTTTTCAATCTGTTCTGCGATAAATATTTTCAAGAAAATTTATTTGCATACTGTCTATTTCAGTAGGATACTGTAGTAACAAAGGTTATTTAAATCATTTATGTGGAATTAGGTTAAGGAAAAGTGTCCAGTCAATGTTGTTAAGTTCGTTTTTTTTTCCATCGAATTGAAAAACTGATTCAAATTCACTCAGAACAAAATAAATAAAATGTGTACTCACAGTTTATATATGGTGGTAGTTTTCTTTTCAGTTGATTGACCATTATTTCTTTTTGCTTATCGAATTCTGTAATCTTACTATCATTTTATTCTACTCATGATAAAAATTAAAAATGGTTTAACTAAAAATGCGAAAACTCGCCAAGGCTACTTTGCTTGCACAATACTAAAACTACTATAACCCTAAACAAATTTGGCGAAACCTTTCAGCTGAGAATAAAAGGAATAAAGTAAATTCTTTCTCGGTTAAACATTTTTCATTTTGTTCTACGATAATAAATTCAAGAAAATATTTTGCATACTGTCCATTCCAACTAAATGCTGCTGTAAAATATGATTAGTTAAATTAATTTAAGATTAAAAAAACTCATATTCTTACAAATTCATACAAAACAATAAAAAATTTTACCTGGTATTACGTTATCCAATTTTGTTAATCCAGAGTTTTCTTGTTTACGCTTCCACCATTTAATACTTTTTTGAAAAAAATAAGGAAAACTAACATTATTTTGAGAAGCTCGAGAGTACTACTAAGGGACGAATTAATTTCTGTAGCTGAAAGCAAACTAAGACACATCGATTGCGTTAATAAATACTCAGAACAAACTGCCTGTGTTCACGTCAACAGACACACGTGATGCGCAACGTGGCAATGTTTTAGGTGCAGACGCAGTTTTATAAATCACCGCAAGGTAGCGTATTCGAGCGCTGGAGTTCCGAATCCTCCCGTCTTCATGTTTGGCTATTTAACATAATTCTCCGATAATAATTAGCGGAGATATCAATTAAAAACTTTTAATTATGACTCTTAGATTTCAAAATCAAATCACTATTTTTCGAAGGCTTTCCTCCATTCAAATTATTATTCAGTGCTTCAACTCAACTTTCCGGATGAACGCTTTCATTAAAATTTACAGCGTGAAGAAAATCATTGAAAAGAAACATCTGTTGCAATTTTTTTTCTCGAATATAAAGAAATAAAATTAGGCTTTTGTTTTAAGGCTTTTCCTGTAATCAGGGTGTTTAAGTTGTTTACTTTTCGATTATTTTGCCGTAATCTGCAGCAAAATTTTGCTGTTTTTTTTTTTTTTTTTTTTTTTGTTCAAGCCTGATTGTTAAATACGCGTCACATGACATAACTTTCATTTTCGAGGAGGACCGTGCACGTCGTAAAGTAAATGAGTGATTTACAAGTTATTTGAGTTCTTTGAGGGTTTGTACCTGGAAAACGGATTGATGTAATTCTTGTACGACCATGTGGATAGAATCCATCCAAATATTTATCTGAGTGGTATGTTGCATTAATAAACACCCGGGCAACGCCGGGTAGTAGACTATTTTATGTAAAAAGCGGATTGTTATTGTGCATAAATATTTCCGATATAGTCTATCAGATGTAATTCAGTTTAACGTGAGTAAAGATTATAGTTGATAATGCATATATTTTCCCCTTTTGTGCTGACTGAAAATGTACTCATAACTTGTATCATTGATAACGATTATTAACGTTGATGAGGTGTTTTGGCAAAAATATGTTTTACTGGTGTTTTGCAAACCTTGCTTTACGCGCATTTATTTATTCCTTAACGCGTTAGAAACTAGTGTCAGTGTACTACAAAAGCATCAACTGGACTGCTCTTACATTTTTTAGGTAGCCCGTGCAACGCCGGGCACGCAGCTAGTAAGGTCATAAAATCTGCCGAAATTTAAGAATAGCCGCCAAGTTTAAAGACTTGGCAGGAAATAGAAGAATGCACAAGACTGCGTGAGATAAGATATACATCTGCAAAGTTTCTAAAAGAGGTTTTCTATTTTTCTCCGAAACTCGCTAAATTTGGCGATTTTTCTTGAAATTTTGGCAGACTGTAAGACCTTGTATTTTTATAACGAGGAAACGAATGCAAATAATTTATGCGTCCAAAAACATGTTTCACTCTGCCATATTGCTTCTTATTTTCATTCATTCATTCTCTCTCTCTCTCTCTCTCTTCATTATTACACTATCGTGTGATTTCCTGGTGGTAAGTAAATCAAAATTTTAATAACTTTTTTCTTGTAATAGAAATTTTTGTGAAATTGCTTTTGTGATCATGATTTTTGTGAAAGATACGCAAATTCTATGATTTTATATAGAGCTTCGTTTTGGAACACAATATAAGACAAAAAGACCTAAATAATTGCTGGGTGCACTTTTGCACATGGCTAACACCTGCAGTAGTACTATAGTGCCTAGAAAGAGGTTCTACTATAGTGCTCTTTCTAGGCACCATAGTAGTACCTACAATTTGGCGAATGTTTTCAGTTTCCCGTATATCAACCCACTTTACGCTTCCAAAGAAAAATGTTTTATTAGTGTTTGGTGATTTATGCTACCTCATCTTGGACAGAGGAGATTGTTGTACCTTGGGACACTGCTAATTTCTATTTTTAGCAGCCATGTCTTTGTAATCTTTAATAATAACCTTCACCACTAAATGGTGCCATAGTAAAAATCAGCATCAAATGAGCAAAATTGACGATTTTGTGAGGGAAAGAAAATTTTATGACTCCAAAGTAAATATTTTCTTCATTTTTAATTCCATCTTCTGTCTTTGTATTCATGATTTAATTCACTACCATGGATGTTTTTTCTAGTGCAAAATTGGTTCAAGTATATGGCTGTTTCCTGAATCATGAAGACTTTCCCATAGTACAACAGGATGTATTCCAAGGTACAATAGGATGTTGTTCATTGGGACAGCTTGGAACTTTTACTTTAAATGGCTGGCAATATTTTATTTTCAAAATGTCGGAATTTTAAAAACGTATTGCATAGAAGTATGTTGGGGTATTTTTAAGGTGACTTTTAGATTTTAAATGTGATTCAAACAATTGACGTTAAAAATTAAAATATGAAAAGTGTCCCAAAGTAACTCTCCCTTAATGACAAAACCTAGGGTAGTAATATTTGGGCTGTTAGATTTATGCTAATGAGTAAAGTTATTATATCCTACTGATAAGAGCTGAACCAACTGAGCTTCAATAATGATGGAAAAAAGCTACTTATCGGCTAATCGTGTAGAAAATAACATTACCTCTCTTTTCTTTGCTTCATTTTTTCCATATTTAGGAAAGAAATAAGAAATGATGTTTCCAATGCAGCAAACTATATGAACCAATGGTCCTTCTTTTCCCAAGCTGAGACCCGCAGACACTGCCAGCATTATGCTCACAGATTTTATCAACAGAGTCCATTTGCCAAGGTAACCACGCATTATAAAACCACTCAATATCGTTTTGATCTGGAAAGAAAAAAAGATTGACCAAATGATCTTTTCCCCCCTATCTTAGAATTAATTTACTTGAATTCCTAGAGGTGAGAGAAGAGTTGGAGAAATGAAATAGGCGTGCTTTGATAAGTTTTTCCAACCTTAGTGTACAATTAGTCTACAATTTAAAATGAAAAAAAAATGATGTTTATCTTTGTTACTTCATTCACACTGTACGAATTTTCTGGCAATTCATATTCTCTCAAAAATCTTTTCAACAACTGTGATGAAAATACAGGTATCTCAAGGCAAATAAATATTTCTGTCCATGGAATTTGAGAAATGAACCAACTTGATGAAATAATGTCAAAAACAGTAAATTTGAAAACGACAATGAAAATTCAGGTGACTAATAAATCAATAATACAGCGTGTCCGAAAAGTCCTTTACACAATTTAATAATTCAGGAAAGCAACAAATTTTCGTATGAATATGCGGTTTGCGCCATAATCCTTCACAGATTCAAGAATTTTTCATGACATCGTTAAAAAAAAGGAGGATGAGGAAAAAAAAGAAAAGAGTAAAAAAGTGTAATTGTAGGTAATCGCTGTGTCGCCACAGTATGAAAAGAAAACGCCATGTGAGGAATTCAATCATTTTATTAAACAGAAAGCAATACCTTTCATTACCACTACCTGAGTTCAATGTATGTGTTACCGTAAAAGTATGAAATCCGTTATTTTATAGAATACCTAGTTATTTCACGGAATAGCTGATAGCGTCCGTTAAAGTGTAAAACTGTCTTGTATTTCATGGTTTAACTAGTTATTTCATAGAATAACGATCTGCAGCCCGTTAAAGTGTAAAATAATCTATATCATATATAGACGATCCATGATATAGACGACAAATACATTTTCCTTTTACCCCTGTGTTACCCCCAAAATGTTCGTGTAAAACCCAGCGGTGTCAACAAAAAATGTTTTTGGTTTAGAAATAATGTTCTTTGTAATTCCAAGTGTCATTTTAGTAATACTTGTTGTAACAAATGATTTTATGGTACCTTTCCATAAATACCATTTTTATGCAGCATAAATTAGATAAATTGCTTCTTTTTCATTTTAATTGTCTCTCATTAGTTAATTTATAGAATACCTAGTTATTTCATGTAATAACTGTGTATTCTATAAAATAATTGCATTATATTATTTAACTGTAGCATATGCACCGTATGATGTTGCTCATACCACATCTAAACGATACTCAAGTTCATCGCAAGTCCATAAACAGAGCACACATTGAACTCTAGTAATGAAAGGTATTGCTTTCTGTTTAATAAAATGATTAAACAACATTTCATAACATTTGTTTTTCTTACAGTGACGCTACAACGATTACCTATAACTACTTTTTTTTAACCTCTTCTTTTTTTCTCTCCTGTTTCATTTTTTTACCATTTCATATAAAATTCTTCACCTTGTCAAGTATTATGGCGCAAACCGCATATTCATATGGCAATTTGATTCCTTTCTAGGAATTTTTAAAATGTGTCAAGGACTTTTCGGACACCATGTATAAGTTTTTAAAAAGAGAAGTGCTCTTAATTTTTTTTACATTTCAGGAACTAACCCGTAACAAAATGTGGTGAGTAAACAGGGGAAAAAAATCAACTATACAAAACGTTTATTTTAAAAAGTGCAGAAAAATACTTTTTGAGTTCGCACTTCACGAAAATGAAAAAATTTACTTACTTCTGGTATTCCAGATCCACACGCATATGGAGCAAATGTTTTCACCATTGTACTTGCCAAGGTGGAAAATAATACACTCCATCCTACGTAAATCAAGTAGGTAGTTAAATATTCTTGAGATGTAAAGGGTTGCACATTCAAGAAATTGCTCCATGAAGTCCACTGCAAAAATTTAAAAAGTAGATGAACAAAGCAAAAACGTTGTCAAAGTGAATGCAAGTAACATGACAAGAACGATCTTTGAAGATGGACAATAAGAAGCCTGTAGATGTTGTTTACATTGATTTTCAAAAAGCTTTCGATAAGGTACCGCATGTTGCTCTACTTAGCAAATTAGCTGATATAGGAATAGGAGGGAAAACTTTCATTTGGGTAAAAAACTGGCTGATCGGAAGGAAACAAAGGGTAGTTGTAAGGGGAAATTATTCTAATTGGAGTGAGGTTTTAAGCGGGGTTCCTCAAGGATCAGTGTTAGGGCCTGTTTTGTCCATTGTTTTTATGAACGATATTCACAAAAATATTTCTGGAACATGAATTGTTTTGCTGATGATGTCAAAGTTATGGGGACTGTAGAAAATGAAGAACAAGCAAAACAGCTGCAAGAGGATCTAGATCATATTACGGAGTGGGCTGATAAATGGGGTATGGCTGTTAATGTTGGGAAATGTCAAGTGCTACATTTAGGGCATGGAAATAAGTGTACAAGTTATTATTTGCAAGGTTCAGTCATTAGTCAGGCAGACAAAGTTACTGATCTGGAGGTCTTAATAAGTCAGGATTTAAAGTTTAGCCAACAGTGCAGCATTGCTAGTAACAAGGCCAATAAGATGCTTGGGTTTATCAATAGATCTATTTCAAACAAATCTAAAGAAGTTCTTCTGCCCTTATATAGAAGTTTGGTAAGACCTCATTTGGAGTATGCTGTTCAGTTTTGGTCTCCTTATCTTAAGAAAGGCATTACTGTATTGAAAAGGGTTCAAAGGCGAGCTACAAGACTAATAAATGGACTTTCTCACTTAGACTATGATTCCCGGCTTAGAAGGCTAAAAATGTACAGTCTTGAGCAAAGAAGAGACCGAGGGGACATGATTCAGTTGTTTAAATTTATTAAAATGAAAGATGTTACGGGGCTGAAGTTTAGCACTGAAAACAGGACAAGGGGTCATTTTTTTAAGCTATTTAAATCTCAGGCTAATATGGATGTTAGGAAAAACTATTATTTTAGCAGGGTAGTGGAACCTTGGAACAGTTTACCGGAAGAGGTGGTAATGAGCAAGGGAGTAGATAGTTTTAAGAGGGCCATTGATCTTCACTGGGGATTGTAGATTGACTAGGATGAGTTTAGCTGGGCCCAGAGCCTGTTGCTGGTCGTCACTTTTGTATTTGTATTTGTATTCATGATTAAAGGCGCCACCACACGAAATCCAATTCTTCAATTTAAGAATATCCGAAGTAATTAAGCGGGGAATTACTCGGTTTATTGTTTCGGGGTTTTCATGATTTTCTTGTTTTGGAAATTTTCTTCACAGGTTTTTCACGTTTTTCTTCGGTACTCAACCACGCCCCACCTTTAGCTATTTAGCACTAGGCTTTAGGTTTCATTATGCGAAGGTCTGCTTGATCCACGCTGGATGTCACATTATCTTGATGTCTACCCCATAATGTGTTGCAATTTGAAACAAATTCGCTATTAAGTTCGGAATTTATATTTGCCTTCAATTCCCCCGTCGGCGCTAGTATTAAAAGTCTTTTTGAACTGTTTAAACTTGAACGAAAAGTTGTTCAGATCGAAAAGTGAAAAGTGGGAATGAGGTGTTCGCCGAGATCTTTCGGACAAAAAAAGTTAGTTCTGATAGAACTATTCTTTATTTATTTATTTATTTTTATTTATTTCATTTATTATTATTATTATTATTATTATTATTTGCAGACAGAGACAAACCGACACACATTTTACCCATAGCAAAACCCTATTTTTCAATTTTAAATTTCAAAAATATTTTATTTATTTATTTATTTTTATTATTATTATTTTTTTTAATCTTCTTTTATGCTTTTTTTTCTTTGACTTTTACCGGGAAAGTAGGCTAGCAAAGAACATTGCTGTTTGCCAAATTGAGTTTACAGCTAAACTATGTTAAATATAGGATTTACAGAAGTTCTAAACAAAGCAAATTCACTCAAGATAGTAATTGTAATCAAAAATATTAATTGCAGATTTTAAAAAAAATTGAACTTTGACATCTTGAATTAAAATTATGTTTTTCGTAATCACGAGTGTGTGTGTGTGTGTATGTAGGCATGTGTGTTTCTGTGGGGGGGGGGGTATGATTGTTTGTATGGGTTATGTTTGTTTGTGTAGGGGTATGTGTATGTGTGGGGGGTTGTGTGTATGTGTGGGGGGTTGTGTGTATGTGTGGGGGGTTGTGTGTATGTGAAGGTGTGTGTGTGTATGTGTTTGTGTGTGTGTAAGTGTCTCTATGTATGCGTGTCTGTACGTGTTTGTGTGTGTATGTGTGCGTGTGTGTGTGTAAGTGTCTCTATGTATGCGTGTCTGTACGTGTTTGTGTGTGTATGTGTGCGTGTGTGTGTGTGTGTAGGTGTATGTGTAAAGGTAGGCAAGTAAGTGACGCAACCTGGAGACGGTTTTAGCTAGAGGAGCAGCATCGCGAGGCGGCCGGCCGACGGTGGTGCTGCAGAAGGAGGCGAGGGGAAAATAAAATCATAGGAATTCAAAACTGTCAAGTGAGAACAATAAGCAATGTGATTGCTCAAAAAAAAAATGTTTTTTGGGTTTCTCTCTCTCCCCCTTTTTACAGAGTGGAAAAATTAAGTAAATAAAAATGCAGTTTCAAATAAATTTACCTCAATGATAATTTTGGGCAATGAAAAGTGAATGAAGCTAGGAAATACTTCTGTTAGTTAGTATTACCTCATTGCATTCATCACCTTCATAAAATGTCGTGTTGGATAACCAACAGCACTGCTCTTTGTTAAACCAGAATGCTTGTAGGCAGATACCTTCCTTCAGATCTTTCATCCACGTTTCTGCTACATCTATAAAACCTGCCACGGATCCTAAATTGAAAAAGAGAAAGAAATAAATCAAATAGGGTTACAATATCTATAGAAAAAAAACTGAACTTATTATAGAATTTTCATTAAGAAGCAATTCTGGACCTTTTTTTTTTTGTATATCTAACATAATTCAGTTAACATTGACAAATTGGCCATTGTAATATTTCGTGATTTATTAAAAATATTTTTTGTTATTACAAAAATAATTAAAGTTTCCAAAATCAACATTTAAAGTTTTTAAGGATTAATTTAAATCAGCTGATATCTAGTGTAGCACGTATTAATACAATTTGTCAGGTGCACGCGGAGAAAAGTGAAATATTTCAGTTTGTTTACTGATTCATTTATTTATTAAATTACTTATGTATTCTTTCATTAAGTAATTTCTTCACATTCCTTCATTTATTAATTCACTTATTTATTCATTAATTCACTTATTTTCTCGTTCATTTACTATTCTTTTCCCTCATTTATTTTCCCCCGTACATTAATTAATTTATTAATTAATTTATTTGTTTGTTTATTGTTTCGTATTTAAACATTCATTCATTTATTCTTTTTTTCATTTGATGAAAAATATTTTAAAGAATCAAATAGGAAATACTTCATTAGAATAATGTTTTATTTTTCATTTGCAACAAACAAACTGGGGTCTAATAACAAGAAATATCCAACGTTGTTTAGCACAAATAAACAGATTTCAGAATACACGTGTTTCGAGGTTTCAAGGAACCCCTTTTTCAATTCAAAGGTGTGAGCTTCTAGATGTAAAGACACTCAGTAAAAGCAATGAAAATGGACAGCAGACAGTTTAAATATCAAAATAAGCAATAACAAAAGCAAAACAAGACAAAACGGAACTCAAACTCAAGATTTATTGCATGATTCCCTCCCAGAGAAAACCGTTAAGCAATTAATTTCAGTAAAAAGACCCATAAAATACATGTTGCTGTCAAAATGAAACCGCTTATTAATAAATTAGCAATAAATTTATGTCCGAAAAAATTTTACTACGAATCAACTGCCACGTTTAGCAAAGGAAGAATAAACATAATTCAGGAAAACAGAAAGAGGTTGGAAAACAACAAAAAGTTAAACAAGTACAAAATAAAACATGAAATGGAAACGTAAAGACAGAAAAAAAGTTCCAAAGAAAGATATTACCATAACCACCTACAACGCAACAAAGGAAAAAAATATGAGATCAAAGAAGAGGGGTGAAAAAAGAATACCAATTAACGAATGGATGCCACACTGCAGAAAAATACGGAATGGATTTAAGATCGTTAACTAGATTAGAACGATTCTTCAGAATGTGGAAAGACTCCCAAAAATCAAGATCTGATGAATTTGGGCATTTCTGTATAATTTTAAATAAGTTGAAATCAAAGGAGTGATTTGAGTCCCAGCAGTGTTGAGCAAACTAAACTTATTGAATTGTTGTTTTCTCACATAATTTTTATACTCTTTTAAACGAAATTTCAAAGAACGGCGGGTCTGTCCAATATAGGCAAGGCCGCAAATGCAATCAATTTTATAAATTCCACAATCATTAAGAGGATCAATAAAATCCTTAAGAGACGAGAACGAAAGTTTATTAATTGGTGAAAACACAACATGGAATTGGAAACGTCTAAGTATCTTAGCGATCTGAAAACTAACAGAAGGAAAGAATGGTAAAACGACCAAATTCTTAGTGATGTAAGTTCTTTTTCGAACATTACTTTGGGATCTTTTAGAAAGCTTTTTATAAATGGAATCAATCAAAGTAGGCGGATAGTCTCTATCAATTGTTACAGCTCTGAGATAGTTAAGTTCAACATTAAGAAGTTCCTCTGAAGAACATGTATTTTATGGGTCTTTTTACTGAAATTAATTGCTTAACGGTTTTCTCTGGGAGGGAATCATGCAATAAATCTTGACTTTGAGTTCCGTTTTGTCTTGTTTTGCTTTTGTTATTGCTTATTTTGATATTTAAACTGTCTGCTGTTCATTTTCATTGCTTTTACTGAGTGTCTTTACATCTAGAAGCTCACACCTTTGAATTGAAAAAGGGGTTCCTTGAAACCTCAAAACACGTGTATTTTGAAATCTGTTTATTTGTGCTAAACAACGTTGGATATTTCCTGTTATTTCTCGGCACAAAGGTATTTATTTATTGCTTAAACTGGGGTTTGTTGTTGCAAAAAAAAAAGGTGAAATGTTTTCATTTTTTTCTAAGAGATCCAATCTTTTCCAAAACAAATAAATAAATAAACAAATAAAAATAAATGAAAAATAATACACTAATACAAATTTTATTTTAAATACATTGTTCTTTGCTTATGTATTTTTCTTTTTTCAAAATTTCCAATTTGTTCATTTTGAAACAGGTAAATTATCATAGCTATTTTACTTTGCCCAAGTATTGCAAAGTATTGTATTTTGCAATTCCCCAACAAGCTTTTAATTATAGATTCTATAGCACTCGCTTTAAGTAGTGCTTTAACACCGCATGAACCTCAAGTTTCTTTAAATCAAGACATTACACACGATTTTTATTTTAACCTTTAACTGGTAACGTGAAGTGTGTTAACATCCCAGAACAATTGAATTTTTGCACCTTGAATGTTTCATAATGTTTGCATTACGGCTTTATATGCGGGGCAAAGTGAAATAGTGGGGAAAAGTGAGATGATGAAATATTTGCTCTGCTTTCAGCTTCACCTATCTCTGGTAAAAATTTCAACTATGTAGTAGCACATGAAGTCAATTCCAGTCAGGAAAAAAAATGCCGCCGAAAATTAAAGCAATGACAATATAGTATAGACAATCTTTAAAAAATGATACTCGAATTGTAATATTTTGTTGTAAGTCATTGTTATTATAAAATGATATGTTCTTGTTATTAGCATTTTAAATACTAATTGTGACCTTTGAATATCCAATGCGGTGCTTACATAGCTAACACTAAGCTTATTTGTATTTTAAATGTTTTGTACAATTAGTCAAGTATATGCGGGGCAAAGTAAAACTACCTTCTTTCGTTTATTCACTCAATCATTTACTAAATCACTTACGTATTCATTTTTTAATTCATTCATTGACATTTTTCCATTTAGTAGTTCATTTCTTTATTCCTTCAATCACTTATTTTCTTATTCATTCACTCGCTTACTCACTCAATTATTTTTCTTCGATTATTAATTTATTCATTTAATTATTCGTTCATTGTATCATTATCTTTTTATATATTCATTAAAACTACTATTTACTGATTCATTTGATCAAAAACATTTTTATAATTTAATAGAAAATGCTTCATTTGAAATGTTTTTAGTTTTTCACTTTGCCTCAAGAGAAACAAAAATGAAACTTTTGCACTTTTTTTTTTTTTGAAGGCACAAATTTACTGCCAAAAGTAAAAAATAATGTTTCAATGCAAGTTTTATTTTAAATACAATGTTCTTTCTTTATGTACTGTAAGTTTAAAAAAAAAAAAATTCCAATTTGTTCATTTTGCAGAAGCATCATCAACTATTCCACTTTGCCCCACATTCCCCTATGTGTATGTCCCTTACGGTAGTTTGAAAATTAATAACACGAAAATCAATGAAAATGTCTCTATAAGGGTTAATACTGCCGTGGACAGGTAAAGGACAGTAACTGCAATTTTTTTTCCTTGGCATTTTTCTCATCTATTGTTCTTTCGCTTTATTTCACAAGCTTGCGAAAACAAAGAGCGAAAAAAAAAAAAAAAACTCTCAAATTCCAACATTTTCCTAGTGTTAGTATGGAATCCAAACGGGTACTTCAACTATTTCTGCAGATGCTATCGTTCATGAGTGTAATGTTTTATCTCAACTTATTTCTGGTTAAATACTGCATTAACAGATAAAAATAGACTATTCTAGTTCGTGTACCTGCAGAAATGCCCACAAGGAAAACACAAATCCAGCCGGACGCTTTGTCGAAGTAACCTTTCAGCAGATTCCAAGTCGATTCTTCCATTTTCCGACTGATATATCTCTGACGATATTTATCGCGAGATAAATCCCTCTGCCAGTCTATGGTATGGAAGTCATCATACTGACCAACACCAGGATGGAATTTTTCGTAATCTTGGCAGCAGTCCTTCTCCAGAGGCAATCCTTTTCGGAAGCAAAAATTTAAAGAAAACAAGTTTTTATTTCGAATATTCTATTGAATACATGCAATAGAGTCATTCCACGTCAAATGACCTAATTTTTCAAATCGTCCCCGCTTGACCATCTCCGATTTGGATGAAATCTTATAGAGTTGTAGAGATGCCTTTGACACTAACCTATGCAAATTTTCAGCTTCCTAGATCAAAATCCTGAGGAATAGAATCCAAATCCTGTAGATCCTCAGGATTTGGATCTAGGATCTCTGAAAAAAGTGATCCAAAATGGCGGATCAGCTTTTTGTGTCAAATTGCCATGTTCAGACTAAGTTTACAGAAAATTTTATCACGCTGGACGCAAATTCTTTTTCATGTTAAATATGATAGAAACAAAAAAATATCCTGTTCTGAAAGCAGACTGATACATCAGACAGAACAAGATAATTTTCTTCTTCTATCATATTTCATTTGCAAAGTATCTTTTTAAAAGATAAATAAAAAACAATTTCTGACTTATAACAGTTGGAAAATCATTATTAGTCGGTTTCCATGGCATTCACCATTCTTTATTTATTGTGGAACGAGAGTCTCTCGCTAACGACAAAAAGTATTTCAAGCTCATTTTTATACGCTTATCTAAAAGAACACTATCATAAAGAAAAACAATTTTTATAGAAAAAAAATATGTTCTTTCAAATGGCACTAACGAAACGAAGATGCAAGGTGACAGACTTGATCTGCTGTATAATATAATAAACATAACGATTTCAGTTTAACGTGTTTATGTCCTTCTTCATTTATGAAAATCTTCATATTTCTTATTTTACAACCATTAAGTAGTAAATGACATTACTGGCTGCCATTACCCCAGGGTAGGGGTAATACCGGTCAAAGCTGATTTTGCAATATTTTTTATTATACCAATAGGTAAGATTAATTAAGGCTCAATTGAGTCTGCAATACGTAAAATATACTGTAAAGTAATTTTACATGATTGCGTTTCAAATTTTTAAAAAAAGTAAAGTTTAATAATGATTTTCCCTTAAGTTACTGCCATACCCCAGTCTCCCCTATTCTTTGCCTAAGATGATTGGCGCTGTGACTTTTTTTTTTTTCTTTTTTCATCCTAAACAGGGTTCTTGATGTGTGCTCAGAAAAAAATGTTTTATAGTGTAAGTCGGGCTTCTTGGAGACAAAGAAATAGGCCCTGCCTTCCGACTTGTTGCCGAATCGAGTATCCAACGCTGCCCCACTACTTAAGTGTTGCAAAACAAATTGAAACAGGTGTGCATTAAATTTCAACACTGCTGACTTATTCAGAATCAACTGACCTGACCTAACTCATACCGTTAACTCGATACCAACTTTTCAAAACTCAGGAGTTCTTTTATACATTGACTGTGTTTCTAGATGGTTGAAAAATTGGAAATTACTCAAATTTTATTCTGGTGCATTGTAGCATTGTATGGGGGAATCAAGAAAATGTAATAACTGGTTAAATTAAAATTCCTATTTAAGGGCTTTATATTTCCAATATTTTAAATATATAATGAACAAAAATAATTAGTCAAATGAACTAAGTACCTTTATAACATTGACCACAGCTTAAAGTTTCCTCCAATATGGTACCAGTCCCTGTGATATGGATTAAAGAACTTTCGCTGCTTTGTCGTCTTTTCCATCTTTGTTGTTGTGCAGTTGTTTCCATTGTTTCAGAATCAAATGTTAGGTAACTATTCGATTTCCCAGAAACACCTGATCTGGAGCAAAGACTCTTAGTAGAATCGTTAGGCTGCATTTCTCCTGAATAAAAAGGCGAATCTAAAAGAATTGTCCTTGTTTATTATGCTGACATCATTTTCATTACTATGGTTTAATAATAAATTAACGTGACCGTACGGTCACGCTCGCAATAAGTATAAACTATTATTTTTTAAGTACAAGAAAACTCTTTAGATTGTTAATACTTCATACTCTGATATGTATTTTTTTTCCACTCTACGAAAAAGGCGCTGTTCGTATAGTCTGGAATGACAGAGATCTTTCGAAGATGTCAGATTTGGAACTAACAAGAGGATGTCTTGCCAAATTTAAACCAAAAATAAAATGCTGAATCGAATGCCTTGTTGGGAATAATAGCACCGCATTCAATAATCGGAGAGGATTGGGGAGTTTCCGTCGAAACTCTGTAAAACTGTCTTTCCTGCCTTCATTCGCGGTATAACAGGAGCAACACTGTAGAGAAATTTCCTTCTGCACAATTGTTATTTCTACACCATTTAACTAAATGCGCTGGAAAAGGTGTTGAATTATTTACGTTTAAATTATAATCTCCTGCAGTAAGTTTTCGAAGATTAAAAAAAAATACAAAAACTCGGTTTCCCATGCACAAAATTAGTGCAGTAGCTATTAAAAAAAAGTTTAGGCGCCATCATCCAGGACCTGAATAATTGAAAGATCTTTTCGGTTTGTTTTGTTCTGAATAACTCACGTGTTTATTGCTTTAAAGGAAAATACATATAGTGATCACATGATCTTGGTTATACGGATTACTCTCGGTTGCATAAAAAATGTTACACATTTTTAATGACACAGAACACAGTGGAAGTGACTTAAATTAGGTAAGATATGTGAACATGAACACATACCGTTGACAGAAGATAAGTGTACATATTAGGAAAGCAAAATAATAATAATAATAGTAAAGGTAATAATAATTGTTAAACAGAGAAACATCGATGGGAGCGAGTTATGAGTTATATATTGTTACAAATTCTGTAAATAGTAATTATTGTAGGAACGTAACCTGTAAATAGTTTCCCGTAATGAATATACAACCCCTTTTTCATTCGGCTAAATTATACGACCCCTATTTTCTTTCTTTTCATTGATAACGGTCTACTACTTTACAGAAGCGTGTGGAATATTTGAGAAATTTCTTTTCGGTGTATTTAAGCCGTTAGCGATGGATAAACAGTTAGTTTCGATTGATTTTTCGAACGGAGAGCATTTTTGCTCTGTTTATAGCGAGGCATCTCGCTGTGTTGTTTTCGTATTTGGAAGTAAATACGTGTGTAAACGTTGAGTTTACGGTGTTGTGTGATAATTGCTTAATTGCTGATGAATAATTTAGCAGTTGTTGAAGATCTTTCCTGTACATAGTGTAAATAAATTTCCTGTGTTTTTATCAAGAACTGTGTTTTCATTTCAAGAAAGTGGAAGTCGCACCGAATCCGTTACAATTTGGCGCCCAACGTGGGGCTTCTTCTGGACTTTCTTGGAGTAAGTGTGACTTTGGACATTTTTTCATAAAGACTGTTTGAATTTATAGACTTTGTTTTTATGGTGATTACTCGCGCAATGGATGACCAATTAAAACAACTTCTGGAAGCAATTAATGCTGTGAAAAGTGACTTGACCGAAAGTTTGGTAGCTAATCAAGAACAATTAAAAAATGAATTGGCGGCTAAACAAGACCAATTAAAAAGTGATTTGACTGCAAGTTTTACTGCAAATCAAGAACAATTAAAAAATGATATGGCGGCTAATCAAGAACAATTAAAAAGTGATCTGACTGCAAGTATGTTGGCAAATCAAGACCAGTTAAAAAGCGATTTAACGGTGCTGAAAAAGGACTTAACGTCTAACCAAGAAGAAATTAAAAACGACCTTATTTCGGTAAAGACTGTGATGGAAAATAAATTTAATGACATAGAGCATCGAGTTGATGCAATTGAAGAAAAATTTGATACCGTTGAAAGCCGATTCAATGCTGTAGAAAATAAATTTGAAGATGAAGATAGAAGATTTCATCTACTTAAAGAAGAGATCTTTAAGGACGTGGAAAGGAGATTGGCGACCGCGGAAAGCAGCTCTGTACAGTTTGGCGCTCCCACATCGGTTGCTCGACCGTCCATTAAACTTGCCACATTTGATGGGAAAACTTCGTGGCAGGTTTACAAAACTCAATTCATGATAGTGGCGGAAGCGAACGGATGGGACTCTGCTACCAAGGCCTGTCATCTTGCAGCATCCCTGAGAGGTGACGCAGCGGACATTCTCCAGACCCTTCCGCACAGCCAGCGCCTGGATTTCGCCGCCCTCACAGCTGCGTTGGAGCTTCGCTTCGGCGAGAAGTGCCGGAAAGATTTCAGCCGACTCCAGTTGAAGTCCCGTTTCCAGAAAACTGGGGAAACCCTGCAAGAGCTTGCGGCGGACATCGAGAGACTGTCTCATCTTGCTTTTTACGACTGCCCTGCGGATGTTCGAGACAACCTGGCACTCAACTACTACATCGACGGGGTTCGAGATCCGGAAATCCAGAAAGCTCTACGGATGGCGGATGTCAAAGACCTGAATTCTGCCGTTGTGTATGCGATGAGATACGAGGCCGCCCAAGAAGCAACCCGTGTGGATCGCCATCTAATCCGGACTCAGGAAGCTGATGAGTCTGATTCCAGGTCGTCCCACCTCGCTAAACTTGAGAGACAACTCGGTGACTTGACAAGACATTTGAGCAGCATAACAGCCCAAAAGAAACAAGAGCAGAAGTGCTGGAAATGCGGTAGTGAAGGACACCTGCGAAGGAGTTGTCCGGCTCGCCAAGCTACGCGAGGGAAGGAAATCACCACCACTAAAGCTCTGCAGATTTCCTCTTCTAGTAGTGGCAGTGATGGACTTTTCATTTACGCACATGTAAATGGGAACCCCTGCAGACTGATTGTTGACACTGGAGCCAATGTGACAATCATTAGGACAGATGTGGCTCGTGAATTTGGATTGAAACTGCTGTGGACATCGCCACGCGTAAGTCTCCAGACTGTGACAGGTGACAAAATTGAGATTGACGGTAAAGTGGACTTGGAAATAGTGTTTGGGAATGCCACCTACCATCATACGGCATTCGTCGCTAATATCACGGACCCCTTCATTCTCGGATTGGACTTTTTGAAGAAATATGACTTCACTCTCGACTTCAAGACTAATGAGCTGCACTCGATGAGAGAAGCTATAGCCGTTTTCCCTGCAGAGAGTGATGTAAAATCCGCTCATCAAATAATAGCTCAAACAGATTTATCGATTCCCTCAAGGTCAGAATCATTAATACCTGGCTCCCTTGAAGAAAGCAATAGTTTTCGATTTGGACTCATTGAATACCCTAACCTAAGCAATAGCCTAAAAGGAGTACTGGTAGCATCTACGCTTGTGGACCTTTCTAAGGATGTAATTCCTGTGAGAGTCGCCAACGTGAGTGAAAGGCCAAGGAATATCCGAAAAGGTGAAGTGTTGGCAACTTGTACTCCAGTAAACTGCATCATTAGAAGAATCAATTCCCCTGAGACTGTGTCTTCTGAGTCCTTGACGTCGAAGTTAATTGGGAGTGCGCCATTATCGAAAGATCAAAGAACTGCTGCGGAACAATTGGTGGACGACTTCAAGTATCTGTTTTCATCTACATCGGAGGATGTTGACCGTACGAATTTAACGCAGCATAGGATTTACACTGGAGAACACCTCCCTATTAAACAGCATCCAAGACGACTACCGTTCGCCAAGAAGGAAGAGGTTGAGACCCTCCTGAAAGAGATGAAGGAGAATGATGTAATCGAACCGTCATCCAGTCCCTGGGCCTCTCCCATCGTCTTGGTCCGAAAGAAAGATGGCTCCACCAGATTTTGTGTCGATTACCGGCGGCTGAATGAAATCACCAAGAAAGACAGTTACCCTCTTCCACGGATGGACGACACCTTGGACACTCTTTCCGGACACAAGTGGTTTTCTACTCTGGACTTGAAGAGCGGCTACTGGCAGGTTGAGATACACCCTGATGACCGAGAGAAGACAGCGTTTACAACTGGACATGGCTTATGGCAGTTTAAAGTGATGCCCTTCGGCCTCTGCAATGCACCAGCTACGTTCGAGCGTCTTATGGAGACAGTGTTAAGAGGACTTTCCTACGAATCCTGTCTGGTCTACTTAGACGATATCATCATCGTGGGACGCAGTTTCGAAGAACATCTGGCAAATCTTAGGAAGGTGCTGCAAAAGCTTAAGGAAGCCAATCTGAAGTTAAGCCCGTCCAAATGTAATTTGTTCCGCCGGGAAGTGAACTACCTTGGTCACATCATCTCTTCTGAGGGTGTACAAACCGATCCGGAAAAGGTATCCGCGGTCAAGAGTTGGAGTCGTCCCGAAAACATCCATCAGCTGCGAAGTTTCCTGGGGCTCTGCACGTACTACAGGAAGTTTGTGAAGGGTTTTTCCAACATTGCACGACCTTTGCATAAGCTGACGGAGAGCAAGCAAAAGTTTGAATGGTCCAAAGAATGCGAAGATGCATTTCTACGACTGAAGGAGGCTTTAACATCAACGCCTATCCTCGCCTATCCTCAGCCTGAAAAATCCTTCATCCTGGACACTGATGCGAGCAACGAGGGCATCGGAGCTGTTTTATCCCAAGAAATTGACGGAAATGAACATGTCATCGCTTATTGGAGCAAATGCTTATCAAAGTCGGAGCGAAATTACTGCGTCACCAGAAAGGAGTTACTGGCCATAGTGAAAGCTGTTGAACACTTCCATCATTACCTCTACGGCCGAAAATTTCTGCTTCGGACAGATCATGCCTCATTAACTTGGCTTTTGAACTTCAAAAATCCGGAAGGTCAGATAGCCAGATGGATACAGCGGCTCCAGGAATATGACATGGAGATCAAGCATCGAAAAGGGTTATCTCACGGTAATGCTGACGCTTTATCAAGGAGACCCTGTCCTGAGAACTGCCACTATTGTTCCCGAATCAAGAAACAGTATGGAACGACTAGCCCTATCGCCTATCAGGTGACAGTGACTCCAACATCATCAGAACCTGATCCATGGAGTGACGACCAAGTTCGAAAAGATCAACTTGAAGACCCCGACATAAAACCAATTTTGGAATTCATGGAAAGTGACAGTCAGCGACCTAGCTGGCAGGACGTTTCCATCTTCAGTCCTGCAACAAAAAGATACTGGGCTTTATGGAATTCGCTCCATTTACGGAACGGCGTGCTACACCGAAAATGGGAATCTGACGACGGCAAAACATCTAGGTGGCAGTTACTACTTCCCCGATCAAGGATTTCAGATGTTCTGAAAGAAATACATAGTAGTGCGACTGGAGGACATTTTGGTGTCTTGAAAACCCTCAATAAAGTTCGGGAACGCTTCTTCTGGAGCAAGGCGAAGGATGACGTGGAGAAGTGGTGCCATTCTTGTGACGCCTGTGCTGCTCGTAAAGGACCGAAGAAAAGAAGCAGAGGGAAGCTTCATCTGTACAACGTTGGAGCTCCTTTCGAACGAATTGGGATCGACATCCTGGGTCCTCTACCTAGAACTGCTGATGGGAACAAATACATTCTTGTTTCCATCGACTACTTCACCAAATGGCCGGAAGCATATCCCATTCCAGATCAAGAGGCTACCACCGTAGCAGAGACTCTAGTCCAACATTGGATCTCGAGATACGGAACACCTTTGCAGATTCATTCCGATCAAGGGAGGAATTTCATCTCTGCTGTGTTTAAGGGCCTATGTCAAATTTTCGGAATTGAGAAAACTAGGACAACACCACTACACCCACAATCGGACGGCATGGTGGAGAGATTTAACCGCACAATCCTGAATAATCTCTCACTTATGGTATCCAGAAATCAACAGGATTGGGACAAGAAGCTACCTTTGTTCCTGCTGGCCTACCGCAGTGCTGTCCACGAGACTACCGGATATGCCCCATCTCAGATGCTCTTCGGACGAGAGCTTCGGCTACCTTGTGATCTCGTCTTCGGTCGTCCTCCGGATGCGCCTGCATCGCCTGAGGAGTACATCCAGGATCTCCAGGCCCGGTTGGAAGACGTTCATAACTTCGCACGAGAGCGAATCAACATCGCGGCGGAGAAGATGAAGACCCGATACGACACAAGGTCTACTGGACATGAATTCAACGAAGGCGACAAGGTTTGGTTATGGAATCCCATCCGACGGAAAGGTCTGTCACCCAAATTGCAGTCGCATTGGGATGGACCCTACAAAGTCCTTAACCGACTGAATGACGTCGTAGTGAGGATCCAAAAATCACCTAATGCAAAGCCTAGGGTTGTACATTATGATCGGTTAGCCCCATACTATGGCCATAGTTCATGAGTATTACGTAAACAACCATGGTTGATAACATAAAAGTTGTAGATAATTTTTGCTTTTAATGTTTAGTAATATTTCTTGTTATTATTGTGTTTTCTGTATCTGTTAGTTATTAATTAATGTGTATATTTGTAAACTTGTGATAGAAGTTTGGCACCCTTTCTGGGGATTGTACTGCCCGGGACGTGCAGTCCTTAGGAAGGGGGCAATGTTACAAATTCTGTAAATAGTAATTATTGTAGGAACGTAACCTGTAAATAGTTTCCCGTAATGAATATACAACCCCTTTTTCATTCGGCTAAATTATACGACCCCTATTTTCTTTCTTTTCATTGATAACGGTCTACTACTTTACAGAAGATTGTGTAATATTTGAGAAATTTCTTTTCGGTGTATTTAAGCCGTTAGCGATATATAAACAGTTAGTTTCGATTGATTTTTCGAACTGAGAAGATTTTTGCTCTGTTTATAGCGAGGCATCTCGCTGTGTTGTTTTCGTATTTGGAAGTAAATACGTGTGTAAACGTTGAGTTTACGGTGTTGTGTGATAATTGCTTAATTGCTGATGAATAATTTAGCAGTTGTTGAAGATCTTTCCTGTACATAGTGTAAATAAATTTCCTGTGTTTTTATCAAGAACTGTGTTTTCATTTCAAGAAAGTGGAAGTCGCACCGAATCCGTTACAATATTGAGACGCTAGTTGAGGTGGTGCGTGCTCCCCCTCAAAAATTTTCTATTTTGAAGGCTTAAATGTATTTTCCAACTGTATGGTGTGGTTGGGGGGTGGGATGGCATAAGTAGGGTTCAGAGGCTGTCTCCGGAATCATTTTGACATTTAGGCTTTAAAAATAAATTTAAGCTACCTTGGGAGATTCGGGAGCTCTCCCTCCTAAAAGCATATAAATGTTATCTTTGACAACGTTAGCCGAGGAAAATGCTTTCTCTACTGAAAATTCTTTAAAATTGAAATCCTAAAATACCACTCTAGGACTTTAGGCTGTCTTCGGTCAAGTTAAGGAGAGAGGGAAGCGGGAAGCTAAATGGCTCTCCTCCGGCAGTTTCTCAAAATTTGCTACACAAAATTCATTTGTACGTTATCCTTGATGATGTTAGGATAGGATGGGGATTGCGGCTCTCCCCCGGAAATTTTTCGAGGTAAAAGGCCGAAAAATGCAGTTTTAAGCTTTCATTGATCTTGTAAGGGGATCGTATCATGATCATGACCCCCTTTTAGATTAATTAACACACTTGACTTTGCCTTCCCTCAGAAAGTGCCACCTGCGACTTACTCCTGTTTCTTGCGACCTTTTCTTTACCCTCCCACCCCCCTTTTTTTGCAGCTGGCACGTTATTTAAAAATATTACATTACATTTCTCTCTGTACTTTTGATCCAGCCCCTATTATATTACTTGGGGGGGGGGGCTTATGGGGTACATAAAAATATAATAATGATCCAGTTACCTTTTTTTTTGGGGGGGGGGGCTTACTTGGATCAGCAGCGCGGTACCGCTAGTGATCTCCGTACGCATGCCTAATGTACAAGCCCTCATGTTGGCAAATAAAAAGTAGCTGTCTTTAAAAAATGTGGAAAGGTAACATTAAAAATGAGTCTAAAATTGTAAAACTCAGTTGTCTTGTAAACGCATTAAAATGTTAAGAAATATTCGTAGTTGTCTTGGGAAATGAAAATGGGACAACCTAACGCAGATTTGCTCGTAAGAGGATGTCAAAATCAACTTCACCGGCAGCATATTTATTAACTTTATAAAGAGAATTTCTAGAAAGAAAATGTCAGAAAAGCTAAGATCTAGGAGAGTATTTCACATTACAAAAACGACCTTGTACTACATCTGTCTGTCAAAACTATTAACTGCTTTCTATTGAAGGCGAAATTGGCAGTGTGACAAATAAGAGTTTCCACATTGATAAAATTTGAAGTTCGGGGCAGGGTCGTATCCAGGGGGGGGGGGGGAGGCCACACCCCTGAAACCCGAAATGTTTTGTACCGTAAAACAGAAGAAAGTTTTTTTTTTTTTAATTATGTCAGAAAAGGAAAATATCGAAGCTTTTTTATTCTTCAAATGATACAAATGATGCTTCGCTTCAAGGTCATCCGTCTTCTTTTCGTGGTCAAGCTTTAAACATATTTTACTGTACTACGGTGGAACGCCCATAATTCTCAGAAACAGAGCGCTCACTTTCGAGGATTTTCTATTCTTAAGAGAAATTTCGTCTTTTTCCTCGCTGATCAAAAACTTATATGCTCAAATCACCAATTTGACGTGAACTAAGCAACTAGGATGAAAATTTCGTAAGATTTAAGCATGCGTTTCTGAGAATGAAATCTGCACTTAATACTTACCTAAAATCTACATTTTGTCACTATGTCACTAATTACATCTCTTTGTTTCTCGCTGCTTCAATGGACAACAACAGCATCTCGTAAATTTTCCAAATTTTTTCGCTAACTAATTAAAAAGGATCTCCTGATCCGAAACTCCAATTCTTTTTCCGCACAAAAAAATCATTAATTACTGTCCAAATACGGATTGTATGGAATTTTCAAGCGTCCAGATAAGACGAATCTATCTGAATGAGGGGGGAAAGTGAAAATCTGATGCGCGTATTCCGCTCATTTGAATGAGACTCTGCTCCTGCAAAAGCTGGCATCGCTGAAAAATAATAGATTCGTCCATTTCCGGCTGTAAAACGGACGTTTGTCTTTCCATAATATCCGTGCTCAGACAGTACTTATTAAGCATTGTAATTGTCCTAGAAGCGCCGCGAGAAGTAACGACCCCTCATTAATGACCTAACGTCATTTGTGCCAAAGTACACCACGCCCCTTTCCCATAGCAATACGTTTTTCAATGGGAGTTTAACGCTGATGCTCCTCTAAATTTCTTTATTTTGTTATGTACATTTAATATTTTGAATATATTTTCGATTTTCAAAGATTTTTGTGCAATGAAACAAGAACTGTAGAAATCCGATATCTATAATTTGCAGAAATTAAAACTTTACGAACCAGCTTTTTTTTTTTTTTTTTCCAGCTGAAATCAGAGATGTATATGAAAGCTCAGAGGTGTGATTTTTTGGTTTATTTTTTAAGTTAGCGCTTAATAAATTGGGATAATTACTATAAAAAGTTAAATTTGAAAATTTATGGCATTGATTAACTGCAAAATCTCTCTCAATATTGCTGCTAACCGAGAAAAAAATTGTAAGCAAATTAACAAAAACGAAACACGTTATTTTCATGCCAAAAAACATGTACGAAAAAAAAATAATAATAATAATTTATAGAAAAAGTACATTAGAATATCTGAGATGTTGTTTGATGCAAAATGTGATATTTCAATCAGTTCTAGTTAAATTTCTTTTTAAAATATTCAACTTCTTTAAAAAAAAAAGCTACAAATTGTGCACAAAGGATATAAGAACAAAAATAAGTGCAGTACTGTTTCATTTTTTAAATGTTTTTGTAAAAATATGCATTTTGAAAAAATAGTAAAAATTTTTGTGTTCTTACAGAGTTTATATTTCCAAGCTCAAAGAAAATTTAAAAGTTTTTTTTTTTTAATTCTAATTTACCCCTAAAAGCATTTGTTGGAAATCAATTTTTAAATAATACTTCTTGGAGAGTCACGTGACCCCCGTTTCAGCGGAAAACGAAACTACTCTATTTTTAGTTGTAAATAACTTTTAAAACATCGCTCTGAGATGAGACAAAAAATGTTTTCTATCGTTTTTAGGCCATTCTGATTGCATTAAAATTAAAAACAAAAAATTCTGTTGTCCATTGCGGCTAATGGCTCACGTACAAGTATATTGACTTATTGGTCATGCATTTATAAGTTGCCATAGTTTATTTTGCTATTTCCTGAAAAATCTCGTTCTATCAATAAGATCACTATTGAATTCAACTTTGAGTTTCTAGATTGCATGGTCCTCAATGGCAGTGATTCTCAACCGGTAGTTCAGCAGACAGACACCGGTTCGCAGAAAAATCAGAATTTCTCAAATATCCCACACAAATTTTACTTGTTATGATTAGTTTGTACTTTTCTATATTTTTTTTAGTTTTTTACTTCTGTATAATTATTACAATAATTACTTATCTTATTCTTCTTGTTTGAATATCATTTGTGACAAATCTTTAACACCAAGTAAAGTTTTATTAATATACTAGCTGCATCGCCCGATTTTGCACGGTCTACCTCGAAAATAAAAGTTATGCCAAGTGATGCGTGTTTAACAATCAGGCATAAACGAAAACAAACTAGTATGTTGCGGCTATCACGAAACTTTTTTCTATATTTTTCTTTTTTTTTTTCTGATCCCTCCCCATGCTTGACGAGGAAGCAATATTCCCAACAAAAACAAAATTACACAAGCAAAAACTTGACGACCATCCCAATGTCTGAATCATTGCAAAAGCAAAGCAAAGAGCGAAAATTGAAAGTTATTTTAAAAGCCTTGCTTGAATTAATTACAAATATTTTATTTGTTAGCAAACATAAGCTGGCAACAGTTAAAAATTTTAAATCTAATATTTCCGATCATTTCCATACAATTAAAATCACGAGAAATACGCAGACGACAATCTATTACGATTTACCTTTCTTATTGTTGCATTAATAAAGCTATTTTTATTCGCAAAAAAAAAAAAAAAAAAAAAAAATTAATTTGAATTTTGACATCTTGAATTCAAATTATGTTTTTCGCAATCACAAGTGTGTGTATGTAGGCGTGTGTGTTTGTGTGTGGGGTATGTGTGTTTGTGTGTAGGGGTATGTGTATGTGTGTGTAGGCATGTGTGTTTGTCTGTGTGCTGGCATAAGTGTGTGGGTAGTTGTGTATATGAATGTGTGTATGTGTGTGTGGGGGGTATGTGTATGTGTGTGTGGGGGGTATGTTATGTGTGTAGGCATATGTATTTGTGTCAGTGTGCAGGCATGAATTTGTGGGTAGTTGTGTGTATGTGTGTGTGCGTGCGTGTGTGTGTGTAGCTGCGTATGTATGCGCGTGTGTGTAGGACATGGATGCAACCTGGAGACGGCTTTCGCTATAGGAGCAGCATCGTGAAAAGCCGGTCGACGGTGATGGTGCGGAGGGTGGCGGTGGGAAAATAAAATGATAGCACATCAAAACAGTCAAATGAGAACAATAAGCAATCGTGATTGCTCAAAAAAAAAAAAAAAATCAACACCTCTTGCAGCGATTGGCGTCAAAATTGAACCAAAGTCTGTTTACATATGGATTCACATATATTCCAAATTTCAACCAGAGCGTAGCATTACTTCTTGAGATAGGGCACTCACAATGGAAAAAAAGAACGGGCGATTGCGCTACCCCCCTTTTTAGCTGTTGACACCAAAATAAAATCAGCTCTTATACCCACTAAGGGCTACTTGCCGATAAATTTTTCTTTCATTCCGTTCATTTTTTCTTGAGATACAGCAGTCACAATTGACGACAAAAAACGTTCTATAACTCAACCCGTTTGAGTTATTGACACCAAAATTGAATCAGCACCTGTTCCTGTTAATGGCAACATATGGACCAAATTTTGTTTGATTCGGCCAGTTACTTTTTGAGGAATAGCAAGCACGCGTAACTCAAAAAACGTCCCATTCCTCCACCCCCCTTGGAAGAATTCGCGCCAAAAACCAATGGGCACAAGTTCACATAGGGGCACATATGTGTCCCAAATTTCGTTCGATTTCATGCGGTAGTTTTTGCTGTAGAGCGGCCACAAAAAACTGGTCACACACAGACGTGACACACACGGACACACGCACATACACACACACAGACAGACATTTCCCAAAAATAGTCGAAATGAACTCAGAACACCTCAAAACGTTCGAATCCGTTAAAATTCGAAAATTTGCACGAATCCAATACTTTCTTCTATATATAAGATATAGAAGAAAGTAAAAAAAAATCTGCAAAATTTCCCGACAGATTGCGGAAAAATACCCAAAAGAGGAAAAAAAAAATATCCCCCGATTAAAGGATGTGCCTCAAAACAAAAGCCGGAATTTTGTTTGTTCATATTCTAGAAAACAAATGGCAACAGATCTCTCTTCTCAAAGATTTTACCTTAACGCAATAAATTTTAATGAAAGCTTTGTTCAACAATGACAGTGATCAATAATGGATTTCTAGTTAAAGACTTACCTACATTTTAAAGCGAGATTAGTTAAAAACAGTTATAGTTCACGTTCTAATTACCTTGGAACATTGGCACAATTTTATCTGATGCAGAAAAATCAGGGGTTTCCATGGATATTTTATTCTAATTTTTGCGAGCATTTTTTCGTCTTTATATTACAGAAAAACGCCATTTTCGAGTCCTAAAATTTAAATTTGAACGATTCGGTTCTTTTTTGGCTTTCGAAACCCCCCCTCCTCCCCCACGTTCCTTCTCGGGTGCTCAAGTACCTCGCTGCCAAATTTGGTCGAGATCCGTCGCAAAATGTGGAATTGTATAGGGAACATACACACAAAATATTCTTTGTTTTTAGCCTACTTTCCCAGTAAAAATCAGAGAAAGAAGAAAAAAGCATGAAAGAAGGCTTAATACATCTTAAAAATATCCCGAAAAACAAAAAAAAGTCAAAAATAAATAAAATAGTTAGATAAATATTGAAAAATTAAAAATTGGAAAGTAGGGTATTGAGATGGGGAAAAATGTCTGTCGGTCTGTCTGTCTGTCGGTCTGTCTGTCTGTCCCCCCCTAATAACTTTTGAATGAATAGTCCGATTCGAACAAATTTTTTTTTGTTAGAAAGATCTCGGCGAGGACAACTCATTCCCAGAATTCATTTTTTGATTTAAACAATTTTTTGTTCAGTTTTGAACAGTTCAAAAAAACTTAACATTAGCGCCTACGGGGAAATTCAAATCAAAAATAAATCTTGAACTTAGAAGCGAAGTGGCTTCAAACAAACTTTGTAGGGAAAAACTTTTGATAAAAAACATGTATCGAAAATATCTTTTTGATTTGAACAAGTTTTCGTTCAATTTTGAACAGTTCAAATCTCTTAACATTAGCGCCTAAGGGGAAACTGAAAGTCAATATAGATTCCGAACTTAAAGGCGGATTTACTTCAAACAAACTTTGTTGGAAATAGCTCTTTACTCCCGACTCCGACTCCGAGAATTTAGGGGCACCTGACACCGACTCTGACTCCTGTTCCCGACATTTAATCGGACTCCGACTCCCCGACTTCGACTCTGACTTCGTAGCTTTGGCAAACATTTATACACGTAGGACAAATGACTGACTCCGATTCTTGGATATTCGACTCCGACTCTTTTATCCCAAAATGAGATTGACTCCGACTCCGACTCCGCTGCTCTGGTTTTAACTGTGAAATGATTATTGTTGATATGATTTGTTTTTATTTTCACGCTAAAGTTTTAATTTAGGTATTTAGTTTTCGGTGAATAAACTCGAAAAATATGCGCAAACGATTTTTTTTTTTTTTTTTGACAATGAAAATTATTTCTTTAAGTTGACATTTTATTGTTTTTTTTTTTTATTTTGGTAAGTGCATTAATTCGTTTTAAAAATTATTTTTGGCAACAGGGGAAAAAGAAACGATTTTTTTTTATATGATGTATTTATTTTAATGAACTTATTATTATTATTTTTTCGTTTTGAAAGCTGTTAAAAAAATTTTTTAGTGGAAAGAAGTGTATTAGCTGCTTTGTTTAGAAGGTGCTGCTATTTTATTTGTTCGTTTTTTTTTTTTTTTTTTGAAGAAAAGTAAGGAATATTTTATTCCTAGAAATCAGCTTAAAATATTTAAAAAAAATATGTTTGAAAAAATTTGCGATTTTAAGCTATTTTTGAGAATATTGATCAGGTACTAGAAAGTAGTATGGGTATACGGGAAAGTAGGCTCGTCTAGTTCTAGACGGAACTTCTTGTATTTACAAAAAAAATTGTTTTGTTATCATTATATTTTGTGAAAAAGAAAAAAAAAAACTTCAGTCGTTCGCAAAACATTTTCAAAAGTATTTAACGATACTCGAGTTTAAGTAGTTTTTTTTTTGGGGGGGGGGGATCCAATAGAGGGAGGATTTCACTGATCCATAAAAAAATCATATGTTTTTAACAATCCACAATGCAGTTTTTTTTTCTTTTCTTTTTTTTTTTAAAGAAAGAAAAAGAAAAGAAAGAAAAAGATGGAAAAAAATTTTTTTTTCACCGGTCCGTAATTTTTTTTCAAAACCTCTTGCCGATCACGGGTCAAAAAAGGTTGAGGAACGCTGCTTAGTGGCATTCCGCATGCTTCAGGTTACTATTCTGTTTAACATGATGTCTTTGAATGGGTTATCCCATTGCAAGAAATACTTGCCACTCCTAATTAATGGCACTTCTAACTACAATTTCAATATAAATGCTTTAACTGATTTCGGAATTCTGACTTCATTATCGGAAAGGGAGACGTCGAAGTACAATTTGTGCTCAAATAGATTGTTTGAAGAGAATTTTTAAAATATAGGCCCCCAAAATACAGTTTTAGGCAATATTTTGTACCTTTAGGGAGGGGGGTCATTACCCCCCTTCCTCTGGATCCGTGCCTGCTTCTAAAGTGAGTGGGAAGTATTTTGTGCTGCTAAGAGTGGCACAGTCAATATAACTTATGTGAGCCGAGATTAGTTAATATAACTCAGAGTTATAATAGCCGAGACGAGTTTGCTAGTTAACTTTGGAAACAAGTGAGATCATTAGATAAAAACGTAGTTCTTGAAAACGTAACCTATGCGGTTGTTTGCTTTCATAAGAGTTTAACAGTGCAATTTTTATTACTTTTCGTTCAAATAAAAGGACAAATAAAACTTCGTTTACTCTTCCAATAGATTAATAAAAATACAAAGAAAATGATACAGTAAACTCTCGATTATCCGCGAGCGGATTATCCGCATGTCGGATTATCTGCAAGTCAATCAACAATCAGGAATATATATATTTGCAGCAAAAGGCAAATACCAATGGCTGTTTTTGAGAAATCACGATTGCTTATTGTTCTCACTTGACTGTTTTGATGTCCTATGATTTTATTTTCCCCCCGCCTCCCTCTGAAGCACCACCATCGACCGGCCGCCTCATGATGCTACTGCTCTAGGGAGCAGCGTCTCCAGGTTGCGTCACTTTCCTACACACACACGCATACATACACGCACCTACACACACATACATGCACCTACACACACATACACGCACCTACACACACATACACGCACCTACACACACACACCTACACACATACGCACACACACATACAAGCACACTAACAAACACATACACACACCTACACACATACACGCACACTAACAAACACATACACACACATACACGCACACTAACAAACACATACACACACATACACACACATACACGCACACTAACAAACACATACACACACACCTATACATACATACAACTACCCACACAAACACACAACTACCCACACACAAACACACATGCCTACAAACACATACACATGCCTTCCACAAACAAACAAACATACCCCCCCCCCACACACACACAAACACGCACGCCTACATAGACACACTCGTGATTGCGAAAAACATAATTTAAAATCAAGAAGTCAAAGTTCAATTTTTTTTTTTTTGTCGAAAAATTGAAAATTTAAACTTAATTATTATTAATTTATCTATTTATTGTGCTTTCTTCATTGTACATACACTTGTTCTTTATTGATATCAAGTTGTGTTGTGCAAAAATACAAAACATTTTTACTGTATTGTATAAATTTTCACTGTTTGAAAAAAGTATTATGTATGAATATAGAGCTACGTTTTTGAGAAAGAACAATTTTTACCTTATTTGTCCCTCGCGGATAATCGTTTACACAATTTTTAATGTTCATAAAAGCGAATAAAATCTAATGAAATACCTTTATTTTGGATTCCTACTTGAATCTTCTTTCGATTTCTTTCAAGATTTACAGATCAAAGATTGTCTGGAAAATATTGGATGCACTCATTCTACTTCAGTTATCAAGTGCAGAAATCCTTGTCACTCATCAAAGACAATGAAACTTGAATCACCTTGTAATGTAATGACGACCTCCTGTCATTAAAGTTTGTTAGAACACCTGTTTGCATATCCCATTTCCTTCAGTTGTCGCGTTTCTTACAACATCTTAACTCGAAAAAATTGTAAAAATTCGGTTGTCTTTAACGACAAAAAAAAAAAAAAAAAAAAACAATAATAATAATTTGAATTTTGACATCTGGAATTCAAATTATGTTTTTCGCAATCACGAGTATGTGTGTGTGTATGTAGGCGTGTGTGTTTGTGTCTGTGTGCAGGCATGAGTGTGTGTATGTGTATTTGTGTGTGTATGTGTATTTGTGTGTGTAGGTGTGTGTATGTAGGAATGTGTGTATGTACGAATGTGTGTATGTAGTTGTGTGTGTATGTATGTATGTATGCGTGTGTGTGTAGGATATGGACGCAACCTGGAGACGGTTTTCGCTAGAGGAGCAACATCGTGAGGCCGGTCGACGGTGGTGCTGCAGAGGGAGGGGGGGGGGGGAATAAAATCATAGGAATTCAAAACAGTCAAATGAGAACAATAAGCAATGTGATTGCTCAAAAAAATGTTTTCTACTGCTTTGCTCTATAATCAGGGCTGCGGTGTCGGAGTCGGGGCTGATTATGGGGTAAAGGAGTTAGAGTCAGGAGTCGAAGGTTTAAAGTTCCAAGACTCGGAGTCGATCATTTTCCTTCAAATTCCGAAACTTTGCCATTGTTTGCGAAGTCGGACTGATTTTGGGGTGAAAGAGTTGGAGTCGGAGTCGAAGGATCTAAAATTTTCGGGGCCAGAATCGGTGATTTTCTCCCCGACTCCGCAGCCCTGTCCATAACTACAAGTGCTCATAAACGGATCCACGAAACGTTCGTAAACATTTTTTTTTTTAACGAAGTCAAAAATTTAAAAACTTTAATTTATATTTCAGTCAAAAGGACAGTTTTAAAGAGAATGTTTTGAGAAATAATAATTTTCATATATATATATATATATATATATATATATATATATATATATATATATATATATATATATATATATATATATATATATATATATATATATACTTCCTCGGCTCTAGTATAGTGTTGCTCTCACTAACGATAGGAAGTTCTCTTATTTCTGAGCGTTTTTCTGAAGTCAAGAACAACATCAGAAAGTTGATGGACAACAATTATGTCATAAGCAAAGAGAACAGGTTTTTGTTGAAAAGGATTGAAATACGTCCTACATTCCAGTTTTCAGCTTGTAACATTATTTATTTCTCCAGAAGTTTTGTTTTAACGGCTCTTGGATTACTAATTACTTATGGCCTCTTACTCATAAATTTAGAGAAACTGTGAGGTCATTAAATAAAAATATACCTCTCAATTGGCTTAGGTTGCAATTTCAAATACAGTTTTCACAACTTGAATAATTTTCTGTGAACAAAAGATCTTTCTTATGGAAAGATAAAAGTTATTAGCAGTGGCATCACTACGGGAGATGGGGGGTGGAGGGGGCGATCCGTCCCGGGGAATCACCCGTCAGGGGTTTGTCACCCCGAAAGTGGAATTGCAAGTTTTTGAAAAATTAAGTACTTCAATTCAGAAAAAATTCCCCAATGGTTAAATTATATTAACTTTATCAAACGCAGTTGCATCAATACGAGGAGGAGGGGGGGGGGGGTGCTTGCGCAGGCACACATCCCCTGGAGGGGGCTGGTACCAACTTGAAGTTAAGAGTTAAGAAAAAATGTAGATATTTCATACTAAATTTTTTTCCTAACATTTTAAATTACAACATCAAACAGAGTAGTATCGCCACGTGGGGAGGAGGGGGGAGGCATTTGCACTGACTGACATCCTTCTGGGGGTTGAAACTGCATTTAAGAGTTTCTGAAAAATATAAATCTTGAAATCCTGACACATTTTAAACTATATTTAATCTATCAAACGTAGTAGCATCATTACCGGGCGGGGGGGGGGGGCGCTTGTGTCGAGTGGCTTGCCCCTTTTTTGGGCAAGTTATGTAAAAAGCGTTCATAGTTTTTATTTGTCTTTTGTCCATTAACCATAAAATTTCACTCTAACACACAAATGTAATTGTTTCTAAAAATTGTAAGAATTTCTTGTTTTCATGTTTACATAGAACATTAAAACTTTTTTTTACGGATGTATGGGCAGGGGCTGGAGGAGGGGGGGTTACACTATAAATTACCGCACCGGGTGTCAGCCATGCTAGGTACGCCACTGCTATTAGTCAACATGAAAACGAAAAAAACTCCTTATTTCGAACTGTTAAGCATTATATATTTTAATTAATTCCAACTGCAAGATGCTCCAGGCTCGCATGAATACTGATTGAATGATAACACTAGAGTAATTTATTTCTAGAACGTTCTAAACTAATCAAGTATTCTCCACAAAATATTCTCGCACAGGAAAAGCCTTTGGAAGTGACAAAGGAGGAGAGGACGAAAGCAACGAGGATACCAACATCTTGATGATATAAGTTCACTTTTTATAAGTTTAAAAAAAAAAACATATTAAGTGAACTTCATTGGAGGAAAAAGAAACTATAGAATAGTATATTAAATTATCTACATGGAAATATTATAGGAAATTTAAAATAAATACTCTTCACTACCAGTAATTTCTAAAAAATATTATAATCACTCTTTAAGACATATGTCTAGTCATGATAAAATTAAAAAGTTTACATTAAAATAGTTTTGAATTAAATTTTAAAACAGTAAAATAATTTCTGCAAGAATAACAAGTAACAGTATAGAGTAATGTAATTATATTAACGTAAATATAGACATATGTATTTATTTAAAATAAATTGAAACCTTTTGACATTCATTAATAGAGTTCAACTTTAATCAAGAACTAATGTTTTAATGAATGAAAATACAGCATTTTAACTATCCTCACCCTCGTTTATATATAAAGGCCTTACATCCTCATATATAAAAAAGCGAATTCACCGATCGAGTAACGCTGACGTCATCAACAATGAAAACTGGATCAGGTAATTTAACTGTTTTTCTGGCAACAGTGGGGATTTGGCAGATGGAGTGCACAGACTAATAATAAGGTCTACTATGTTTTTATTATTTTTTAATGAAATATATGAACCGTCACGTACGGGACAAAGTGACTACTTTTTCGTAGAATGGCACAATGCATAATTTTTGTCAATGGTTCATTGAATTAAATTATTGTTTCTCAACAAATGAGACATGTTTCCTTTAGATTGGAGCCTTCGCTCTCAAATTATTTTAACTCTATTTATTTTAACATCGATATATTAATAGAGCAAAAAATATTAACTAATTCATGAGCAAGTTACAAGAGGTTGATCTTGGCTGTCCAGCACGTGACGCATGCAAACAATTTAAACTTTAAGTAACAAAACTGTTTAATAAATAAATAACTGTGTAAGGAGGATCCTTGTACCAAATGTAAGGATTAAAAAAATTGCATACCCCTGTTTAATTGAAATATTAAGAGATATGACAAAATGTTAATAGAATTTAAGCGTCTTTTTGTTCCGCGCGTGTCAATGGAATCGTCCTAAACAATTTACCGTATTTACCTGCATATAATACGCAGATTATCTATTTGAAAAAAAAGTAAAACTAATGAGGAGCGGATTATAAGCTGCTGCGGATCACTTGTACTTTTTTCCCCCCTCAACACCAACGCATTGAACCTCAATATTTACTAGGGGTGTGACGTCGATGTCGATGTTTTAAGAACATCGATATTTTAGGCTCGATATGTTGATGGTTTTGTATTTTAAATGAAAATTATGATAAAATTTCTCACGGAGAAGCGACATCGACTGAAAAACATCAATGTTTCAAAACATCAATCTTCAAAATGGGGGTGGGGGGAGGGGCAACGACATCTATAAATTATCCAAAAACATTGAACTCTCGGAAACATCGGCATCAATGTCATACCCCGCATACTATATACAAAAGGAATTAATGTCTGACAAAAGAAGTACTGAAGCCTTATAGTTTCTCAACTGCAGATCTCATTTTCAAACGTATTTAGTCTGAACTTCAGTCAAATATGTAAAAATTCGCCTAAATTTGAAAAGTACAGGAACTGAGCTCCTGTGAGCTACCACGCAAAATATAGTCTATCATCTAGAACTAAAAATAGCGTCATTTCTGCGATAAAGCTGGGTGAGGTGTCATTTTTTTAAAATTTTTATTTATTTTATTTTTACAGTAATTGTCAAAAAAGGCATCAAAGCCGTCATTTTTTTTTAAAGTTTCAGCTTTTTGTCAATTTGAGTAATTTTTACCCGAAAAAAATCCAAATGATAGTTAGTCAGCTATTATTTATATACTGGAGGCTCCTCCCCAGCTCGCTTCGCTCACCAGCCCCCGTTCGCCACCTGCGGTAGCTCAATACCGCCTGCAGCGGGTGGCAATTGATGATTTTATTGTTTTTTTTATCCCTGGATGTAGGCCTCTTATATCTGGTCCCTTAAGATTTGGAGGGGTGAGACAGGACGAAATGGCTTCCCCTGGATGTCTTGCATCCAAGGGTACTAATATTTACCTGGTAGACATTACCAGTTTGCAGAAAATAGGGTTTTATAGAAACACAGACAGACGCGCACAAAACTTAATAGTCTAGATACATAAATGTTCACTTTATTTTTAACACAAAAATGGTCTATAGTAATTCTAAAGAAGATAAAAATTGTTAGAATGTCTCAATATTAAAGAAAGAAAAATGTCTTGCGCGATTTTTTTCCGTAAAAAGTATTAATCTACAGTTCTTTTGTAGTCATTTTTTTACTTTCAAAATTCGCAACATTTCTTTTGTCGATAAAACCTTAATAAAGTTAGAAGAAATTTAATGAAGTTCAAATTTACCTTTTGATACCGATGCTCATAAATTTTATTCACGCTAATATTGCTAAAAAAAGATACATTTATTATTTACTTGAAACTGTATTTACACATATTATACTATGTTATATAATATTATTACCATGTTTTAGAGGGTTTTACTTTTGCAATAAGAGCCTCTAGTATCTAATGAAGAAATAATAAAAGTTTATGCAACTATAGATAACTAAACACACGCACGGACAGTTAACTTCTATCTGAAAAAAAAAATCTATCTGGTTGCTTTTTTTAAATGAAAAAGAGGAAAAAGTTCTGAGAAATTTTTTTAAAATAAATTACTTTTAAATGAAAAAAAAAAAAATAATAAACGCCTTCAAAAAAACATCTACGAACTAAAAAGCAAAAAATATCTAATTACACTTACATACTATTTCCTATCCAAACCTAGAAATGAAATTTATTTTACAATTCCTGTACAAAAATCGGCTAAACACCCAATTATAAAATAAACGCTGATTTTAATTACTATGCGATGAATAATTTTAAATACCTAACTAATTATATACGATCTCTTAATTTTTAATAATCTTTTGAAGTCGGGGCCTCCTACAAACTATTACCTAATGTAACTGACAACCCACCGAATCCTGAATTGAACACTAATTTAACTAATCGCGAAATTAGTTTTTAAAACTAAGTCTACTCAGTTACGTTAGGTGATAGTTTATAGGAGGCCACGACTTCAAAAGGTTATTAAAAATTAAGAGATCGTATATAATTAGTTAGGTATTTTAAATTATTCATCGCACATCGCATAAAATCAGCGTTTATTTCATAATTGGGTGTTAGTTTAGAAGGTTTTTGTACTGGAATTGTAAAATGAATTTCATTTCTAGGTTTGGGTAGGAAATAGTATGTAAGTGTAATCAGTTATTTTTTGCTTTTTAGTTCGTAGATGTTTTTTGAAGGCGTTTTTTTTATTTAAAAGTAATTTATTTTTTGCTTTTTATTTGGAATTTATATGAAAACTTGTTTTTTTAACCAAAACCTTTCTCTAAAGAACAAATAGGGTCAATTAAAGAATTGGAACCTAAGTTAGACCACCCCCTATCCAATAAACAAAAATTTCATAAAAACAGGTTCACTAAGGGAGACTATATACAAAGTTAACAAAGTACAAATCTCTTTAAATGTGAGTATGATATTTGAAGAGTACCCTAAATTTCATCAAACCCGGACTTGATTACCATTAGACTGCCGGGGAAGTATACCGTTTAAAGCTGCTAATTAGTACAACCCTAATTTCAAATTAAACTGGCGGCATCTTGAAATAGTAATTCACTTCTGCCAAACGTCCTGTGACGCACTTTTTTTTTTAAATTCCAATGCTTTTTTTTAAAAAAAGTTATGAAAAAACATGTTACTGAAAGCATTGTCCATAGCTAGCCACTAATTTTCCTCATATTTCTGGCAGCATTTGAATTCCACATTGGAAAAACGAGGCCATTCAAGAGTCAGCTCAATTATTGGTATCTTCAAAAGAATAGAAGTGCTGCTCTGCCAGGTCAGTGGTAGTCGGAAGGGGCAATGTCTAGTGAATACAGCGGGTGAGGTAGAACTTCCCACTTTAGTGTTTCCGAGTAAGTTGTTATCGGTATTGCAACACATAGCTCAGCATTATCAAGCTGAAAATGACCTTGTTGGGTCTCTGCTTATATAATGATTGTTTTTCCTTTAATGCTTGGCTTAATTGCTTCAATTTTAGTCTGTTACAATCATTCATGGATGGTTTCATTTGGTTTGAGCAGCTCAAACCGTTTCGGTGTACCAGAGCGTTCATATCCTTCAAGAGTAAAGTAATTTTTTAAAACATCTAAACCAGCAATTCTCAAATGGTCCACAGAAAAATTTGACCCGTTAAGATTTTTGCTCGTCTACGTTTAAAAAATTTCGTTATTGAAAAAGAAAAAAGAACATGATTGGGATAAAGTTCTATACATCATCATTTATGTGAATTTTTGGATTAACTTTAGTAATTTTCTATGATTTTTCAACAATGTTAATTGTTTTTGTATAATTATCACAAGAATATCTTCTTCTCATCATTTAAATATTTTTTGTAACTTCTTTAACACCAAGGAAAGTTTAATTCATACACTTATTAAATCAATTAATATCGTTATTATTTTGTTAAAAAAGAAAAAAAAGCTTCAGCCATTTGTAAAACTTTAATGGTCCTCAAATGTAAGAGTTTTTTTCTATTTTTTTTTTCTTTTTTGCAAAACAAAAAGATGGTCAGTGGTTAAAACAGGCTCAGAAAAGCTGGTCTAAACCAATCTCTACAAGTCATTCAGACAAAGCATGATTGGCATGTCTCCACAAGAATGGGGTTGTTTCCATCAGTCAAAAGGACTACTTTTAGGCACTAAAGTGGATAGAATGAGCAAAAAAAAAAAAAAAAAGAGTTAATTAAATCTTTTATTTTCAAAACGTTTAATTTTTAATTAATTTTTTTTAAATGTCCAACTTTTAAAACAAGGCCTGGTCTTTATAACATCACAAGTGATGAACTTTGTCCCTTACTCCACTGCCGCGCTGACTGCTGATGATTGCTGTGAACCGCATTTCCAGCTTATGATAATTTAGAAGCAAATTAAATATTGCGCTCTGCGCTGATGGCATAAATGAATGGCATTTCATCTCTTGTAATGTCATGTGCAGATGCACTAAAAACTAAAATTAAATCTGTGCACTAATTAAAATATTTTTTTAACATATTAAACTTTGCCAAATTATTTTTTAAATGGTCAGATCTTATGTTTTTAAAAATGCTCTCTCAGAAAAAAATACTTTTAAAATTTCAGAAACAAACCCATTCTGTCAGCTTCAACAGCAGATTTTCCTTTTTACTTCCTTTTACAAAAAAGGAAGTATTGTATTCGCGAAAAAATTTTCACTCAAAAATCGCCCTTAATTTCCATTTTGCTCACCCCCAAATGAATGTTGAGTTTTTTTTTCGATTCGACCACATGCGGAAAAGTGCCTAAGAATGTATAGACACGCGAAATATCCATTTTGACCATCACCGAGGTAATTACAACGACTTTTCTCGTGACGTCTGTATGTATGTGCGTATGTGTGTATGTGCGTATGTATCTCGCATAACTCAAAAATGGTATGTCCTAGAAAGTTGAAATTTGGTACATAGACTCGTAGTGGGGTCTAGTTGTGCACCTCCCCTTTTGGTTGCTTTCGGATGTTCCTAAGGGGGTCTTTTGCACCTTTTTGGGGGGAAATCATTGTTAATTTCGATGTAAACTCAAGTGGCGTTATAATTTGTCGGACACTTGGCGATATATCGCCAGTCTTTTGGTCGCCAAGTTTTATCGCCAACTTGGCGACAAATTTGGCGGAGTTTTTTTTTTTTTGGTTTCAATTTGGCCATTGTTGGTGATATTTAGAGAATAAATATTGAATCACATTAAAATAGCGAATAATGGGGAAATGACATTAAATTGGAGTAAAAGGAAGTCATGTGATGCACACATCAGCTCGTTTTAATGAAACAATGTAGCAAAATTCCCTGCAAATCCTCTTTTTTTTTTGGCACAAAACATATTTAAGTTTTGAAAATAAAGATATCTGCACTTCTGTGAAATAATATACACTAAATTTCAAGCTTGCTTTATAGGACTTGTATTGATGTGTCACTATCATTGACTAGCTCAATTAGTTCCAGTAATGCTATCTGTTGGAAAACAGCAAGAACTTATTCAACTACCCAAAAGATTGTGTATAGTTAGATCAGCTATAATATTATTATTACTGTACTACAACAAAGAGACAGTAGGCTAAAAATAACTAAACAAATTAAGTAAAGAATAGAAATCTCATATTTATTAACAAAAACAATTTTTCACAACTATACTTAAAACTTAAAATACTCAAACATCAACTATTTGGCAGTGTAACAGGCCATAAAATAACATTTTGTAACCACTTCACATGTCTTGCAATCAGTATCTTTTCCCAATCATTGTGTTTGGAAAATGTCATGGATTGGGCTAAAAAAGCTTCTTCTTTCAATAAATCCCAGTCGATTTTTTTGTGAATTTCGCATTCCAGTTTGTTCCTCTTGCGTTGCTTGTCATCTTCAAACGAATCACCTGTATTCTTAAACTTGGGAGGACAAGACCCATCATTTGTGTTGAGGAGCTGGAACTCATGTAAAATGTATCGACGATGATTCCATAATGTTTCATGCCCGGGATACACAGTTTGCAAACTGCTGAGTAGCACCAATTCTTTCTCCAGGGCGTTATTGAAGGCAGCTAGTTCTCTGTCATTGATGACTGAAAGATGGCAGTTGCTCTTTGCACCATCCGAATTCGCAGAGTGGATGGGACAAGACAATGATTCACGTGAGGATTGCTTTGATGTGCTTCTCTTGCGAAGTGATGAAATGAGGAATTGACGGTAATGAAAGCCACTGTAATCGGAAATATGAGAAGTTATCCAGTGTTCTACTTCCAGAAGCTCTTCTGAAATAATCTACCGAAATGAAGAGTAATTTTATTACAATGAAAATTACAAATCAGGAGATAACTATGCAGAAAGATATTTAACACTTGAAATACGGAAGGTGTCATTTTGTCCCCTAGCAAACTTTTCTTGCTAACTGCTGCTCTGTTTTTCAATCAATCTGCTGTGTAGTAATATAACAATTTCAAGAAAATAGTGTGTTTCTTTAAGCCCGAACTAAAGGGTTATATTTAGAAGCATACACAGGTGTCCTTTTGACCCCTTTGAGAAAAAAGAAATACAAATACATTTACTGATGCTGAAACAGGGCAGAAACTCAAAAATGCCTCTTGGCACATATTGCAAGAACTCAAAGTATTCATAATGTTTTTATACATAAAAGGGAGCAGTAGCTGCTAGTTTCTGAAATGTAACTTAATGCAACTGAAACAGCACTAATTATTTTAATGGCATTTTGAACTTTTCAGAAATATGTAAGCATATATCTTTAAAATCTCTGAATCCTTTAAAATAAATTTAAATTTTTATTAGTAAGTTTATTTTTAACTAATTTTTATAAATATATAACATTATACAGGGAACAATGCAGATTTATTTTGCCAAGAGAAACACTTTTATTTTAATGTCGCTCCTCTGGGAGGTTTTTAAAAAGAAAATTAAGATGATTTATTCGAAAAAATTCTGTACTTTCTTACAGGTTTAGAACCTACTACAACATTTTTTTTTAAATTTATCTATCATTCAAAGTTGTTCTTGGGTTTGAAGAAATTATGGTAAACAAAAATATATACCTAAATCAATCATCAACTCAGGAAATAAAATAGAAAACTCAAAGCAATTACAGTGTTGTGAAACAGTTTAGTGGAGCCATAATTATATTGACAAACAACTTGTAGTGACAGATAATTAAGAGCAATAGTAAATGCATAATGAGCATTCATTTGAAGGGATGTTTTTTAGTTGGATCAATGACTGTTCTTTAGAAAATTCTTCAGAAAATTATCCTCTTATACGTAAGTCTGCAAATTTACTTCTGAGAAAACTGTATTACACCACGGTTAAAGCCAGGGTTCGCTCAAAAGTGCATGATTGTGCAATTCCTGCAAATGGTTCTAAAATCCTAATTAATTAAAATTCCTTTGCGGGCAGTTACCACTGATTACCATACTTGTTTACATTGAGAAGGAATAAAAGGTGGAAAAAGTGAAGCCTTTAATTCTTGAAGCAAGGCTCCCAGGTCACAGGATATATTTGAAAGTAAAGAGATTTCAAGAAATTAAGTTTATTCCACTCGTTTTACGTAAAACGTGTCTCCTACTTGTCGAAGTTGAACCATGTGACTTGAGATCTTTGCCTCAGTCTTTCCTGAGCCAAAGATTGGGCTTGTTCTCTCCAGTTACTAATTTCTGCTCTAAGCTTGCGTATAAGTCAGGGATTCTAATGTACCTTGTCCATTAGAATCCCTGCTCTAATGGGCAAGGTTAGACCAGGGTAACCTTGTTCCCCTCCCTAGTAGACCAGAAAATTGAAAAAATAATTGCTTTTTACATTTCTTTTAAGTACTTTAAGACTGTTTAAGACATTCAGTATTAAAAAAACATCTGCAGTAAAAATATTCTTGTCTAACTCTTCAATGAAAATATTTTACTTTGTTTGCATTGTGTATGATATTGAGTGAAATTCCCTCATTTTCTTTCTTCCTTCTTTACTTTAACAAAGCAAAACAGCCATAAAAGTGTTTTCCCTTAAATCTTAAAAATGAAATTCGGAGAACTTGGCCAATTAGCAGAAACTATATTTAAGAACTTTTTTTTTCAATCCAGAAAAATCAAGAAAAAAGTTATTACCTTGACACATAAATGCAGTATCTCTTGCATCAACCATGAACGATGGCACCATGCATAATAATTATTTGGATATAAAGAAGCAACCCTAGTGCAAACAAAAAATTCATGCTCAATAACTTGCTGTAAAATACATGAAGAAACTTGGCTTTTCTTCCTGAGCTCTAATAATACAAATTTTCTGGAAGAAAAAAAAAACACATTTTGTAACAAAAATTACTACATACAGATAAATTTAAAAATACTGTTTTATCCTGAGAGCTGGATAATTTAAAGTTTGCATGGTTTTCAAGGGAACATTAAAAAAATATAATTGTTTTATAAATATACTTGCATTTTGTATACACTATTAAAGATCTCCTCAAAAGTAAACTAGTATGTTGTGGCCATCACGAAACTTTCTTCTATATTTTTCTTTTCTTTTCTGATCCCTCCCCATGCTTGACGAGGAAGCAATATTCCCAACGAAAACAAAATTACACATGCAAAAACTTGACGACCATTCCAATGTCTGAATTATTGCAAAAGCAAAGCAAAGAGCGAAAATTGAAAGTTATTTTAAAAGCCTTGCTTGAATTAATTAAATATTTTATTGTTAACAAGAATAAGATGGCAACAGTTAAAAATTTTAAATCATTGAGATAATATTTCCGATCATTTCCATACAATTAAAATCACGAGAAATACGCAGACGACAATCTATTACGATTTATCTTTCTTATTGTTGCATTAATAAAAATATTTTTATTCGCAAAAAAAAAAAAAGAAAAGAAAAGAAAAGAAGAAAATCAACACCTCTTGGAGCGATTGGCGTCAAAATTGAACCAAAGCCTGTTTACATATGGATTCACATATATTCCAAATTTCAACCAGAATGTAGCATTACTTCTTGAGATAGGGCACTCACAATGGAAAAAAAGAACGGGCAATTGCACTACCCCCTTTTTAGCTGTTGACACCAAAATAAAATCAGCTTTTATACCCACTAAGGGCTACTTGCCGATAAATTTTTCTTTCATTCCGTTCACTATTTCTCGAGATACAGCAGTCACAATTGACGACAAAAAACGTTCTATAACTCAACTCGTTTGAGTTATTGACACCAAAATTGAATCAGCACCTGTTCCTGTTAATGGCAACATATGGACCAAATTTTGTTTTATTCCGCCAGTTATTTCCTGAGGAATAGCAAGCACACGTAACTCAAAAAACGTCTCATTGCTCCACCTCCTTTGGAGGAATTTGCGCCAAAAACCAATGGGCACAAGTTCACATAGGGGCACATATGTGTACCAAATTTCGTTCAATTTCATGCGGTAGTTTTTGCTGTAGAGGGGCCACAAAAAACTGGTCACACACACAGACAGACAGACAGACATTTTCCAAAAATAGTCGAAATGGACTCAGCACACCTCAAAACGTTCGAATCCGTCAAAATTCAAAATTCAAAAATTTGCTTGAATCCAATACTTTCTTCTACATATTAGATATAGAAGAAAGTAAAAAAGGAAGGTTATTCATACTATACAAAGCAATTATGTTTACAACAACTCATAGAACAGCTTAAAACCTCTCATTTGACTTGCTTAATACAAACTTGATTATGCAGGGGGGAAAAAACAATTCTGGCCTTGCATCATTTGGTTTATCAATGTAGACAAGTTGCAACAACTCAAAGCCAGTTATCAAAATTTCCATCTGGTCCCAAATAATCACTTTAAATTTTTTATTAATATGCTTCATCTTTGAATTTCTATACCTTTAAAGTATAGTATAAGCTTATGTAAGCATTTCATTTCACAAACAAAAAAAAAAGAAATATAAAATACAATTTTGATTTTTTCTTTTGCATTTTCCCACTTGACTTACTAGGATGGAAGAAAATGGGTATATAGAAGAAACAAGCTTGCACACCATCAGATCTGATTGTTCAAGAACTTCAGAATTTTTCCCGATAGGTAATTTTGTTTGTTTTTTTGCCTAACAGGCCTTTTTCTGACAGTCTAAGTTGTTTTATTTTCAGGATCAGAATCAAATGTCCATTACAGTCTTTTCTACTACCCATTTGTTCCTAAATTAGCACTTCCTATAAAGCAGTTGTCAGTTGTATTTAAAACAAACTTTCAAATATTTTACCTCAAAATCTTTTCAAGCAATACTGCCGTGCTAAGCACAAAAGTCGTATCTGCATTTTTTTTATCAAAATTGAGTTATGGTCACCAGGTGGTTTTTTGTCACATATTTCACCTAAATAGAATGTTTTATGGTCATATGCCTATTGAAAATATTTTTTAAAAAATTCTAAAAAAAAAATCCATCTGAATCAAATACATAGAGTCGCACAACTTTAAACAGTAGTTTCTCATTTTGAACTCAGCTGCAAATATGACTTTTGTGCTTAGCACGACAGTATACTTTTGCTGCTTTACTCTTAGTAGTATTTCATTCTGAGATCATAATTTACAATTCCAGTCATTTTCCCAGTAGTATGGACATACAGGGTGCGATTGAAAAGTAACCGAACTTTTGTCACCACGCGGTTTTCAGGCATCAAAAAAGAATGCATGTTGGCAGGAAATGTGCATCTGTCTTGCTCTTGAGGGCCCAACACGAATTAGTGCGCTACCAGCAGCGGTCGAGTAAATATCACTCTATGCGCAAAGGTTCTTTTTGTAGTCCGTTACGTTTTTAAAGTAACGGACTACAAAAAGAACAGTGGTGAAAATGCTATGAACAATTGATCAGAGTTATACAATCAAGTTTTGCATAAAACTAAAAAAGACCTTTACCTAGACCCAAGACCTGCTTAAGGAACCCATTGGAAATGATGTTCTTTCCCAGTCTAAACACCAAACAGATTGATCACGTGTTTTGCCCATCGGCGGACATGATGTCAGAGCTCAAGAGTTGAGGATCTTTTTGCTGATAGCATTGCAGAAAGTAAATTTAAAAATAGCAACAGTTAAAAGATTTACTGAGTTGAGTTGCTATGAGATGCAACAAAAGCAAATTTTGACGATGTCATGTCGTTGCTTAGGGTGTAAATGAGACTGCTTAAATAGCAAGTCAATCAATCTCTTACCATTTGGTTCTGTTCTGCAGACGGTGTGTGTTTTTGATTTGAGTATGTGGGTTCGGTAATTGATTTATCCAGGCAGAGGACGTGGAAGTTTATCTTGAGAAATGTAATAACAAGATTTGATAGCCTGCTAAAAGTGCAGGATGTTCTAAAACAGCGCCCTAAATGTAACAAAGGAGTTTTTTTCTTAAGGAATTTAAATTTGAAGAGTTGACGTTTTAAGAATTAGGCCTAACAGGGCCAGAAGGTTCATCTGGCATACACCTGATTACGAAGCCGGTCGGGCTGGGCTGAATCTAGTATAAGGTGAGGTGTCCTCCACTAATAGATGGTTCCTGTTTTGTCTGAAGCTGGGTAAATAATTTCCTGTGCTGCCTCTTCTGTGGCATGGGTGTACTTGGGATTGAATGACCATGGATTTGGTCTGCCGTCCATGAGTGGACGTTTTCAACTCGTCTAAACATTTGATAGGTGGATGTTTCCTTCGTATTGTATGCACCAAGTTTTAAGTATGGACTGCCAATGGTATGAACTTTTTCAAAATAGTTTTCTGGACAGTTACCATTGTTGTGGCATTCTGTAGGATGATCTTTTTAATAATATTAAGAATGTTTTAGAACTGACGCTTTTAGTAACTGAATCTTGTGATAATTCTCTGTGACGTTTGTTTGTTGAGGGGTATTACTTTATTTGAATTGTTAATAGGGGATATGGTTTTCATTTATGTTTAATTGTGTTTTTCCTATTGTGTTTTTTCTTTAATTTACATTTTTACACAAGTTTTGAATAAATTGTTATTTAAATTTAAATTGAGTTTCTATTGTTCATTTCTCCTGGGCGGACCATTCCACATCAGTTGGTCTTCTAGGCCAACAGTCCTGGACACAAATTTATGAATGGCGCAAAACGTTCAAAGACGGCCAAGAGGACATTGAAGACTAACAATACGCAGGGAGACCTTCAATGTCAAAATGCTGATGAAAAAGTCAAAAGGTTTCGTGAATTCTTGAAGATCGACAGTCGAGGATCGATATTCAAGAATTCCAAGAGATGTGTGAAGAGTTAAATATAACTTACTACAGCGTTCAAAAAAATGTGATGGAAGAATTGAGAATGCTCAAGGTGTGCCTGAAACTGGTTCCCAAGGCATTGACCAAGCATGGCTTCTCAGTGCTTCCCCCATTCCTCCTACAGTGCAGACATGTCTCCCTTGGACATTTTTTTGTTCCTGCTCATCAAAAGGAATCTGAATTGAAGGCCTTTCCAATCGATATCGGACATTTAAAAAAGTAACCACCAATTTAAATGCTATCCCGGAAGACGTATTTAAAAAATGCTTTGAACTGTCGAAGAACCACTGCCGCAGGTGTATCAAAGCCCAAGGGATGTATTTCAAAGAATATTAAGTGCATTTGTCAAAAAGTTTAATAAAATTGTTGTTCCAGCAAAGGTTTGGTTATATAATGGGGAATGCTTGGAGAATTAGGAAGTAAGGAGGTTTTAAATGATCAGATCTGCTATTCTATTAAATGCCAATTCATGGCACAAATTTTAAAGAAATTTACTGTGATATGAATTGTGGGCAGGAATAATGCCAGTAATTTTAAGAAAGTATTAAAAAAAAGATAAAATTTTAAAAAACTGACAAATTTATTAAGGATAATAAAAAAACTGGACGGAATTTATTGTTAAGTGGGAATGCATAAGATTTGGTGTTAAAATTGGGAGTGTTGGTAACTCAATAAAGTGGCTTGCAGCTGCAATGCAAGTTCAGAACAAAAATATTTGAACTTGATTTTTATGCTGAGTAATGTTTATTAGCAAAAGATATAAATGTAAAAGTTTCCTCTACCTTCCCCACACTTGAATTCTTATTTTTTAATGCTCAAAAAATTCAAAAAAAAAAAGAAGGAAAAAAAATTAAGGCCAGCACTTACAAAAAGGAGAGCTCAGGTGGGATGGATTTTTCTTTGAAAACAAACCAAAGAAATACAGTAGATTAAAAGGCTCTTATCAATTCAAATCAAACTTAATTACCTATGTGCAAATACTTGTGAACTTTTCGGCTTACGACTCAGGACAATTTCTGTAAACCGTAGTTCATCTGAAGGCTGCAACAAGTTTTGGCACAAAAGTTCCTTTCTAAATGAGAAAATGAAAGAATAAAAAATACAGAGAAGAATATTTCTCCTTACAAACTGATGTACAGTACTAAAAGCCTGTATTTATCTCATGTAATAAAATTAATTATACTTTTTTTTTTAGAATTAAGCATATAATAAACTTAAAAAACACAAATACATGCAGCTTGATTATAAGAACATAAAATACCTAGTTTTTTAAGAGGAGATTAATTTTTCCTTATTTCTTCAAAAGAAAAGGAAGTGTTTAAAAAGAAAAAAATGACTTGAGGTTTTTTTTTTTTAATCTACATTATTGTATTAGTATGACTTTATTACAAGAAATACCTTTAAACCACTATTTATATAATGTGTTTTGTCTCTGATACATAAGTTTATTAAAAACTTACATCTGTTGATTGTATCTGGTTAAACTAAGACCACCATGAGACCTTATGTGCTTGCTTTTTGCTTTATGTTAAAAATAGAAGAAAAAGGGAAAAAAAAAATACTATTAGAAGTGCAGGAATTTTCTGATCAAAGGCTCTGATGGTCATGAATAAGAAATCAAGCTTATCAGAACGTAGGTCAAAAGGCTCAGAAAGTAACCTTTAAGGCCGTTGAGACTATTTTTGTTTTAGTGATCTGACATTCATTGATCATTTGAAAGTTAAGCAATGCAACATTAAGTTCAATGATTTGTTTAAAATGTTTTTGTGACTTACAGAAAAATACCAAAAGAGAAAAAATGTACATTAGAACCTTGTTCAGCCAGCCCTTGATGATCCGGTTTGAATTTGTAGCCTTTTTTCTTTTTTTTAAATGAGTTGACATGGAAACCAATTTTATTAATGATTGCAAGAATGTAACTATAAGTATGCAAAACATTTCACTTTTTTTAAAATCAATATATGAGGCAGTGAGAAGCAAAGGGATGCAAGTGGACATTTTCAAGTTTTAAGTAAAACGTGTATAAAGATTACGTCCCAGGTAGGCTTTAATTGAATTTTTTTTCTAAATCATACTATACAGCAGCACCTACCAGAGCTACTAGTGCTATCTCTTGCCCCAAGACAGAGGAGGGGTTCAACTACCATTTGTACTGGTTGTTTCCAAATTTTTAATTTTGCCACTTGCATCCCTTTGCTTCTCACTACCTCATATAATAAATCTTTTGAGTGAACATGCTTCTTTCAAATGACACACTTGTCTGAAATCAAAAAACAGTGGACTAATTCTTTGTTAAGAAATGGCATGAAAAATTATTTATTGAATTCCTTGTAAATAGTTCTATGAAATTTTTTAACAAAATGTGGTTTCATCATAATCATTGGTAAGTCTAATCATTTAAGGATTCGTTTTGCTTATCACAAATATTGCATAGATTACTGATCCTCCAGATTGCCTTAGTTCCATTTAGTTTGGACAAACGAAACTGAACTGTTCTCAATGGGGGGGGGGGGGGACTGATTTCATTAAAAACCTTCGATTAATATAAACAAATGTTACCTTGCATTCCAAACTGTTTCAATTTCAGGATTAATCAACAAAATGGCACAAGTCCAAATTAGCAAATTATCTGGATCTATAATTTAAAGAACACAACTAAATTTTAAAAAACATGCACTCAAAGTACTCAGCATATGATCAGAACAATCTAAGGCTCACTATAGAATGCAGTACTCACTATTCACTGCATCACACATATTAAAATGCAGGATGAATTTTATAAAAATTCTTCACTGAATCATATTCAAATTAAATATTTTTTTAAAAAAAGCACACCAATTAAGTTAGTGAACAAAAATTTTGTTATTTAAAGTTTTTTAAACTTTTGTTGGAAAGTTATAAAAATAAACTTTAAAATGTCTTTAACTGAAAGCTATGTCTGGCACTCCAGGCAATCATCAGACATGGTACTCCACCCAGCCATCCCACAGAAAATCAATGAAACAAAAAAGTATTACATTAGCACTTCATTTTCAAAAATGAATAATGTGCCCAAAACCAAATCTATATTTTTAAGTTCAAATTATGATAGAATAAAAATCATCTTTTTCATTACCTTTAATTGGTTTTTAAGGTTATAAAATATCCGGAAATTATGCATAATTGGGAGAGGTGGTAAGGGAACTTTTGTCCCTGCCTCATGAAGTGCATGGGGATAAACTTTTTTATTAGAAAATATTATTCAGAATATTATAAAAGAAATTATATGTAATACTCCATTTAGTTTTTTGCTTGTTTTGATCAACATGCAGTAGGAGCCTTAAGACCCAATACAGTCAGATCTCCATATATCGATGTAGCAAACTGTTGGAAAAAATTTGATTTGGAGAAATTTTGATACACAGAAGCAAATTCAATTTTTTCATAATTACTTCAAAAACATTAAAGTTAAAGCAAACTCCATTAATGCTTTACATGCTAATAACACTCAATGAAAGTTATGAATTTAAAGATAAATGAATATAAAAGATTTATTGAACATTGCATACCTTTGAAAAAAAAAAAGGAATAGGTATCTTGCTAAACCGCCAATTTTGTAGAAAGTTCAGAAAAAATATGTTTACATTTATTCCGTCCTCTAAAAACTTAAACAGGAACATTTTCCACAAATTGAAGCTCACGACACTGTTTTAAGTGCTTCTTGCATTTCTTTTTTAATGGCTTGGTAATGTTTTCATATTAACTTACTTCTTATGGACCTTACTCTTTATCGATTTACTTTTCAGTTTCAGTTTGATTTGAATTTTAAGTTTGATTTGTAATACAGTGCGGCGCAAAAGTTTAGGCACAATACAAATTTTTGAATAAAAAGAAAACTATTCAAAAGAATGCTTTAAAATTTCTACTGTAGGTGGCTAGTTTGATCCTAAATATGTGTTGGAAATTTTGAAAAACATAACTGTAACAAAAACTATAAAGTACAAACAACATTTTTTGGACTGTCGAAAAAGTTTAGGCACAAATCAGATTTTATGCAAATATATCTTGCAACGTCATGCGTGAAGGACCAGTGAGGTTCTTTTTCAACGAATTATCTATTGTAGCAACAGCTGAATTTGTTATCAAGATGCCTAAGTCTCTGCAGTTCTCATCTGAAGAAGTTGGAAAGCTCTGGAAGTTGTAAGCTGAAGGTAAATCCATTATGGAAATTTCAGTGATTTTAAATTGGTCTAAACGTGGTATTTATAAAGTTCTGAAACCTGGGAAACAATTCAAACCTGCATATCGCTCAGGAAGGCAGAGAAAAAGTACCTTTTGTGAGGATAGAAGAATTAAAAGAATGGCTCTAAATGGAAATTTGTCTCTTAATCGGATAAAAACTCGACTTGGATCAAAAATATCATGTGACACCATACGCAGACGAATAACCGAATCAGGATTTATCAAAAAACATAAGTTAGCTCAGTAACATCTTCTAATACAGTGTCATAAACAAGCAAGACTGCAGTAGAAAAAACTTCACATGCATTATAGTGATGAATGGATTAGTGTTCCATTCTCAGATGAAAAAAAAAAAGGAATTTAGACGCTTCAGATGGGTTTTCATACTATTGGCATGATTTGAGGAAAGATCCGAAGAACATATTCAGTAGGTAGTGGCTCGCTCATGGTATTGGGCGCTTTTTTCTTCAACGGACAAACTTCTTGAAGCTTTCTAAAGGAGGGACAAAATTCAGAAGTGCATCAAAATACTCTCAGCGAGCATTTATTAGCATTTGGTGAAGTCCTAAGTGGTCCTAAATAGACTTTCCAGCATGACAATGCTCCAATACATATTTCCCATAGTACAAAAAATGGCTTGGGTCTCAAAACATCAGTGTAATGAACTGACTAGTACTCAGTCCAGATTTTAATCTGATAAAAAAAACATCTGGGCAGTTCTTTCATGCGACGTATACCAGAATGAGAAGTAGCATTGTTGCTCTGTACAAGAGCTCAAATCAGCACTCGAGGAAACCTTGTACAAACTCACTACCAAAACCTTCCATAAAATCGTGATATCGATGGAAAGTCACATATTCGAGCTCATCAGATGCAATGATTACACAATAGACTACTAAAAGACTTATATGCTTTCTTAAATGTAAATATTTCGTTTTTGTGCCTGAATTTTTGCAACAGCAAAATTTTGATTTTTTTATGAAATTTTATTTTATTTTCTATGAATTATTTCCTAATTCAAAACATTAACTTGTTAGCCGATTGTTTAAATGCAGTAAAAATTTCAAAGCTATTCGGTATATACTTTTATTTTTATAAAAAGTTTTCGGTTGTGTCTTAAACTTTTGCGCTGCACTATATTTAAGAGTTTTGATATCATAATTCCAAAAAACCTAAAAACTGCCAATGATGGGGGTCTGGGGCTCTTCCCCAGAATTTTTTTGAAATTTAAGTCCAAAAAACTCTATGGTAGGCCATTTTGGTAAAGTTCAGGGAAAGGAAAGGTTCAGGGACTCTTACATCAATTATTTCAAACATATAGTTTCAAAATCACAATATTGGGTGACCTTCAAAAATATTAGAGAAAGAGGGGAGCAATCTGGGCTTTCCCTGAAATTGAAGCTTTAAAAACGAAATTGTACTCCATCTTTCATAACGTTTATAAGCTTTTTGAATGCACTATCGAAGGGATGGAGTTCAGGAACCCTCCTTCGGCAATATTTCGAAATTGAAGTTCCAAAAACACAATTTTAGACGATGTTGGATAATTTTAGGGGTAAAAGCATTCGCAGCTCCCCACTATTAGTTTTTTGCCCATCGTAAACATTTTTATTGCAGCATTAAAATCGCTTAGGACATTAAGATTTTCACTTTTGCAACATAAAACAGTTCTGATCCGAAAGTCTACCCAAGGTAGCACCAACAAAAAAGAACAGAAGGAAAAGTGGGGGAAGGGTATGGCCGACTAATGTAATGAACTGGCACCATTCCCCCACGCAGTCTTCATTTGAAAAATAATTCTTTTATAAGATAGCAGGTAAAAAAGTCGCTTCAGTGAAGTAGATATATTTTTTAAACAAGGTACACTTTCCAATGTTCATTAATTAAAAAAAGAAATAGAAGAACTGAATCCTAACTCCAGGCAGGGTCCTGGAACCACATCCTTCTTAAGGCACTCAAATATAGCCTAAAGTGGTAATTTCAATTTTTAAGGCTTCAGTTTCTAAATCTTTTTCTAGGAATAGTACCCTCCTTACCAAAACACATGACTTAAGACCGACTAAAAGCTTTAATACTTTAATTTTGGAAATTTTTTGAATGAATCTTCCAACACCCTTCCCCTTTAAGTCATCCAAAGATAACCCGAAACAAAGCTCTTAAAATTTCAGAAACGGAAATATTTCGGGCCAGTTTGCGGAATACCCCCCTCCCCTCTCATTTTGTTTACTAAAGGCAGTGTAAGTTTGTGTTTAAGATTTTTCTACTGAAAGAGCAACTATACTATCCACACATCGCTAAAGACAGCCCAAAGTTTTACGACTCCTGAATTCTTCAACTCGTAACTCACTCAAAAATGGTCAAAATAGCATTTCAATACTTCAACATGGAGAAATTTTCGGGGAGAGAACCCCCCTCCCTCCCCTCCCCAAAATCCTTCTCCTAAGCTAACTAAGTTTGACTTAAATTTGCGGTTTCCCCTTTTCATCACCGAAGATTTGAGAATTTAAATTCCAAAATTTATTGAGAGAAAGCCTTTATGAGAGGACTAGGCTGTCCACTTGCAATAAATCGACAGCCTGGTTATTCCATATTTCAGACTGATGAATCTATAACAAGGACAAAACTGCATTCTCTGGATAAAATACTTGTGCTGTAAGAATATATTACATGTAGTTATGTCTTAGCTATGACTTAGGGGCTGTAACTTGCTAATTTTCTATTTGGTTCAATGCTTTCATAAGATTTCCTGACAGCATCTCGTTTCTTTGTGATAGTTGACACGGTGCTTGCAGGGAAAAAAATTTAGTCAAAATGTGATTTTTCTGCATTCCACTATATAATTCATTAAATCCATTTTATCTACAACATTAAGGGATTTTCATTTTGACATTGTAATCAAGAGGGAAAATAAAATCAAACCAAATTGGCAAAGCACTAGTTGGAGCAATTTCCTCTGAAACTAAGGATTGAAGAGAGAATGCACCATCCGGCAAATAGCAAAAGGGTAGCTAGAAACTGGTTTTGCAAAAAAACATGTTGTAACTGAAAATCGAAAACGACTATGAGGAATCCAATCTAGGGATTCCAGAAGGGAGAAACAGCTTGCTTGTCTACCCTAGGGATCCAACCCTCAACTTCAGCTGACTTGTGGTGTTTGTAGTGACCTTTACTAACCTTACATTTTCCCCTCACTTTTTGTGAGATAAAATGTCTAGAGGAATAAAATCTCCAATATCTCTTGGGATAAAAAAAATGGTATATGGAGATTTTCTTAACATACAGAGAGTTTTTCATGGACATGTAGATATGCTAGAAGTTTGACACGTAGAAAATTTTGATGTGTGTAAGTTTGATACATGGAAATTCAACTGTAGTCAAGACTTTAGTTATTGGTTTTATAAGTTATTTAAGTGAAGCATTTTATTTTGAAACAGGTAACTAATTATCACATCTACACAGCTTAGCAGCAGTTTTACAACCTTAACTTCAAAAAGTATTAAGCACTGCATACAGCTACCTATTTTTCTTTAAATTCCATGCTGATCTATTATGCAATGGGAAACAAATATGGTAATAAAAACCAAAATTCGAAAATAAAATTGCACTCATTAAATATATTACTAAATGTATAGACAATACACACATATAGATTTGATTTACCCTATCTTATCTCCATATTCTAATGGAAGAAAAAAAAATTGATTCATGAAAATTTACTCACCAATTTTATGAGGTTTTTTCCTCCAGGAAAAGAAATTTGAGTATGCATATACATAAACATGCTTCACACACCAGTCCTCTAATGCAACTTTGTGCTCTATATGAATGACAGGACAGGTATTTCTTGTCGATTCATGAACCGGTAATATATCAAATTCATCTCTGAAAATTTTGATAAAAACATTAGGGTCATTCTCCAGAAATATACAACTTTTGAATGCAAATATTTTTCAATTTCGAAACCTTTTGTTTTCTTTTTTTTTTTCATTCTTACATGAAAGTGTTACCTACTGGAAGTAACCATAAACAATGGCCCAGCTAAATTCCAATTATTTTACTCATAAATAAAAAAAATTTTAAAATGCCGTGATAAGGACAATGAAAAAGAAACTTTTAATGTTTAAAAATCGGGGTCAATTCAATATCAAAGTAGTAATTTTGTTACTTGTACAAACAATCAGCTATTTTAATGATTAGTGGGAACATAATATTAAGCTCTCTTAACTAAAGCACGACTTATTTTTTAGTTATCGTTTTAGTTCAAATATGTGTTAAAAATAATAGTAAATTTGAGAATATATTCACAATTTATAATTTTGGTAGAATGCCTATTATTGATATAATTCCTGTCCATCATTTATTTTCACCTCAGAAATAATTGATAAGGTCTGTCACAGAGGTGAGATTCACGGAGGTGAGGAATTTTCCATTAACATAGGCCTAATAGATATGTTTTTCTGGGAAATATTTTTTTCTTTGTTGCTACAATCTGCACATGTTAAACATATGAAAACATGTTCACTTCTTTTTTTACATTAATTTACATCCCTGAAATTCAAGTTCACGGGGGTGAGAGTTCACAATAACCGCACTTTTGAAACAAAATCTATCTTCTTTTTTTTTCGACAAAAATCTCACAACTTCTTTATGGCTGAAAATAAACAAGGGGGTCCCTTGTATCATGGAAAATAAAATGTGATGTCAGTACTGCCACATGTGTTAGTGAAAAATGGAATTTTCGTGTTTAGGTAATGGATGTGAGAATGTATTGTGTGACATGGTTCCTTATCCTACTAAAACAAACTAATACACAACATTAAACAACTAAATACACTTAAACAATAAGTATTTAAGACACCTGGGTAAAGAATAATAAATATATAAATATATACTTTTAATTAAACAAGTTATTAAGCAACATAAACAGTCACACAAGGTGTATGACATGCCATAGAGGTGAGAATTCACATGTTGTGAACCAAAAATATATTAAAATAAAAATTATTCAAAAATTGTTGGCAGGTTTAAAAAGATATATTTATGATGAAATTAAGAAGCATTGTTAAATGAATTGTTCCATAAAGTTTTTACAATAAAAGGCGTGTGGCAGAAAAGTTATACTTTTTGAAGAATGACCCATTAATTGATAGAAATTCATTTTTATACTAAATTAAATTTGAACAAGCACATAAATATTTTCAAATTAAGTAAGTATTATTGAAGTTATACTATACATTATATCTAATCCTGAGAGAAAAAAAAAGTTCAACACTTGAAATAAAAGTCGACTTTAGTTTAATAAAATATATTTCATAATCGTCAAATCAGGTAAATTCTAAAAACTATCAATTAGTACAAATTTAAGTAGCAATAAATATAGAGCTATTACATAATTCAGCTTAGAGCTATTGTATGACATACATAAAAGCTCTATGTGATATAGCTCTAATTGTTTACTCTCTGCTATAAATTGAATAAAAAAATTTGTAATTTTACTACGCAAGTTTAATTTACTTTAATAGAATAATTATGTCTGTGCAACTTCAGAAATAAAATGAAGGATTTTTGGAGGAGTTTTGAAGGAGTAAAATGAGATTTCGAAGGAGTACAAATGGGCTGTCCTTAAATGGTGTCGCACTTTTATTCATCATATTTGAGTCTACTCCCCTTTGTCGCAAAAAGTCACCTTACTACTCTTGATCACATCATAACATATTGTTGTAATAACTTGTGTGATATCACTTTTTGTCACTCTCACTCTTACCCTTGCCACAATTTCATTAACCCCGTCTCCCGCTCAAGTTATGACATCACTCATGGATGACCCTTTTAACATTGTCAGAACTGTGATTTACTAAACAGTTGTTTTCTTTAACACAATCGTTTAATATAGTACAACTACTTATGTATTTTTAAATATTTAAATAATAATTAGCCAAACTGACTTTGGCTGCTGAGAGTGTGGAGGAGGGAAAAGCAATAATTATAACTACTTGAAAAAACAGTTAAGCACCATTTAAGCATGTTTTACTTCACTTATGAAATGTCTTAGTCATCTAATAATATTTTCACTTTCAACTTTTACGACTCCTATGCTCAATTTGTAAATCACATCTTTATGAAAAAAATAAATATACGAAATTACTACATCAAAATCGAAAATATACTTTTGCCCTTGTGATGATGTTAATTGTGGATTGAAGTATTTTAAGTCACTGTCATAGAGGAAAATTATATAGTCTTGAACTAAAAAAGAAGGAGTTTTGAAGGAGTTAAAACCAAAATGAAGGAGTTTGAAGTGCCCTTTAGTAAAATTTCCTGAATGAAGGAGTATTGGAGGAGTTTTGAAGGAGGGTACGAACCCTGAAAATGCAAAGATATACGCCTTGAAACTGTTTTTGTTAGTTTGTTAATGCTAGTTTTGAAGTTTTTGTAACATGTTAATTTTCAATATCTTATACCTGTTTTTCAGAATAAAAACAAAAATTATTGTTTACTTACTACTAGAGTTAAACTTGTTAAATTTTTGTTTACTCCTGTTTTTATTAATAACTTTTTAAAAAATTTATTTATTATTTTTTAAATTAGGCTAAGAATGCGACAGGTCCTATTACGGCCCAGAGTTGTTACTTGGTCTGAAAGGGGGGAGGGGGGGGGTTCCAAAATTCAAGGCTGTAGTTGTCATGTGGTCTACAGATACAGACACAATTTCCATTGACAAAATTTTCTTTTAATACATTAGATGCATACGGATATTAATTCAGGGGAAAAATTTACAAAAATCCTAACTGCATAAAAGGGCTGTTCGCAATTGATGTCTCTCTTTGAGGCGGTTTCTTGAAATGGTGAGTTTATGACAAGAGGTGAGTATAGTGGCGGATCCAGACGACCCTGTTGGGAGGGGCAAATGAGTAATGCATTATGGGGTACTAACGGAAAAGATATTTAAAAAATATTTAAGAGCTGAAGCATGAGGTGTTTTTTTTTCAAATAATGTGTATGATTTAAAGTGTTGAAGAATTTTCCCCAATCGTGTTTTGATAATAGAGTTTTGAAAATGTAATTTTAGATATTTTTAGTCATGCTAAAAACCAGGGGGTTCGGGGGAATTGAAGTCTTGAAAACTTAATTGTATAGGCCATCTACCACCTTTGATGCAGAAGACATGGGGTTCATAACTTTTTCTCCGAAATGTTTCGATGTAGAAGTTTCAAAAACGCAATTTTAGATGATCTTTGAATGATGTTGAAAGATAAGGAAAGAAGGACATCAGGGTTCATCTCCGGAAATTTTTCGAAATTGAAGTTCTGAAAACGCAGTTATAAGCCATCTTTTAAGACGTTGGGGGAAGATACATAGTTTGGAACTTTCCATCGGAAATATTCAAAATGGGAGCCGTGAAAATGCGTTGATTGGCCATCTTTGGTAGCTTTAAGGGAAGGGATGGGGTCAGGAGCTATCTACTTTTCCATATTGAAGTTTCAAAAAAACGCAATGTTAGTGGATTTTCATTGATGTTAGAGGAACGGCTCGGGCTCGGGGGCTCTCCCCCGGATTTTTTCGAAATTGAGGTCCTAAAAATGTAATTGAAGGCCTTCAAAGACATTAAGGCATGAGGTTCAAAACTCTCTCGGAAACAGTGGAGCAGTTAGGAGAAAGGTTTGGGGTTAAATTCCTCCCAGAACTGCAAAACATTCATTTCTACCCACCCACCCCTCCAAAAAAAAAAAAAAAAAAACGCGGAGTTTAAACAGTATTTAAGCTTTTCTAAGCAAAGTAGGTTCGAACAAAATATTTTACCGCTTATTGATTGGAAAAGTCACAAATCATTTTCCCAATTCTTAAATATATGAGTAATTCTTAAATATATGAGCACCCCTACTTTTATAAGAAAACTAAAATGGTCTTAATACAGCACAAAAGGGGATCATGCTCATCAGCACTTCCGGCACTTTCGTAGGGAGAGGAAGCCTACCACACTTTATTTTCTCTGTGGCTCCCTCCAAATTCTCATTGAAAGATCGGAACAGTTATTAGCTAGCATTTGACATTCCTAAAGACATTGATCAATAAAAAGATGATTTTTTGAATGACCTCACGAAAAATGAATATAAGATCAAAATAAAGGCAGGCACGTGCCAACAGAGCGGGGGCTGGAGAGGGGGGATTCGCCTCCCAATCTCTGAAGGAGAGGGGGCTAACTTCACCATCTTGCTCTTTCCCCCCACCCCCCACCCAGTTATTAAATGCTTGTAAAAATTACTGGAGGTGGATGTAATTGAGAGTAAAAGGGAGAAAAATGCTAATTTTTAAAAGGTATATGACATCTTTTAGATCAGCATTTCTTAATTTCTTTGATAAGTGGAACCCTTCTAAATGCTCACTTTTTTCGCAGAACCCTTAGTTTTTTGTCAATAGTTTGCAGTGGCGTAGCTAAGGTTCTGTTTGAGAGGGAGCCTAGGTGCTTATCTCAAAGAGACTATCACATTAACTATTTGTCATTAAATTGATAATTAAATACTTTATTATAAACCATGGTAATTATTGTTAACTGCTAATTATTATTTATGATAATAAAATACCAAAACACTCCTATTTGCATAGGTTGCTGGTGTCCCAAAAAAGTGGAAGATCAAAAGTGCGGGAGGGGGGCAGGTTTGGTGGCCGACAGACTATTGAAGTTAAATTTTTTCTTCAAAAATTGGGCAATTGAGTTTTTAAGTCATTATTAATGAATTGGCCTTCTTCCAAAAATTTGAGAAACGAACTCAAAAAGCTGGATCAGATGGTCACGGAAAAGATTCCCTCCTACAAAATCAAAGTTCCATTTTAGTTTTTACAAAATAATAACATGAAAAAAAGCATAAAACAAGCACTCTTATTAAGTAAGCTCTTTCTTTAAACACGTGAATAGATCATCACTATCATTTTTCATTCGACCCTTGGTTTTAAACTTAGAAAAGTAGAGGGGCAAAGTCCCTTTACTGTTGAAAGTGAGAGGGCAATTGCCCCCTCGTACGAGCCGCCTATGTCTATTTGTGATTCTGAGTATTTTTAAAAGGGATAAATAATCTCAGAATTTATGCATGAGTTATATGATCAAAATACCTTCTTAGTCGGGAAAAGAAATATTGATATCTTTTACCTACAATAGTGTTAATAATTCACTAAAATTTACAAAGAAAAAGTTTTTAAAACTTAAAAACTAAAATGTCTCTTATTTTACAACAATGTTTGAAGTTTAAAACCAAAGTTATAAATCAAGACTTTGATGTCAATGTATGTTATGTTGATTTAAATTGGTCCAAACTCGTTCAATGTTAAAATTGTGCTTTTAACTGCTGTCATAGATACTGGGAGAGTGACTAGTATTAATAGTAGAATATTTGAAGTTTACGTCAAAAATCGTATAGACAATATTTGGTAATAATGCAGGAAAGAGAATTTGGGATGTCCTTCAATAAGTTTTTCAACATTGAAGTCACTTTTAAACTATCTTTGGTGATATTAGGGGGTCAGTAGCTTCTTCCAGATTTTTTTTCGAAATAGAAGTGTTTACAAATGAAAAAAAAGGTGCTTTATGACTTATCTTTGAAAATTTTCGAAGTTGAATCTTAAAGGCACAATTTCAGGCGACAAATAAAATTATTCCTATAATAGTTAATCCTGATAGGTAATAAAGCTCATATTAGTATACAAAAGTAAAAGTACGTTTATTTTTAATTTTGGGAAAGCACTTTTATCGGTTTTTTAAGTGACAAGTTTGAAAGATGTGGAATGAAAACATGCAAGTCTCACGGCACCCCTGAGAGAGCTTCGTGGAACCCTCGGGTTCCACGGAACACAATTTAAGAAACTCTATTTTAGATGAAAGGAGTGAAGATGTTCCTTTTCTTCAAAGCTGGCGCCAAACCCGAAATAACTGGTTGGATGGAAAAATACAAAATGAAAAACTACAAATAATGGCTCACTGCATTCAGCAACAGTTAGTAAATGATGTAAAACAAAGTACTAATTTGAGTATAATAGAAGATGGTACAACAGATATTGGAGGAAATGAGAAATTCAGTTTGTGTCTTAGATGAATGAATCCCCTCATATCTGAGGTGAGGGAAGATTTTTTAGGGATGTACTCGCCCAAACGATACAAAAGTCAATACTTTATTTCATGCAATCGAAGATGTGATGATAAGACTTGGTCTTGGGTTTGAAAGTGTATGATAGAGCTAAAAACAGGAGTGGTCATATGAATGGTGTTGAGAAACTGATCTTGGAAGTTCAACCGAAATCATTATTTGTTCACTGTAGCAACCATTCCTTGGACTTATGTCTACAAGAAGCAGCCCGGTCTTGCACTTTAATTTGTAAAGCCATGGCATTGGTGAAAGATATTTTGAAAATCATCCTATCGTCAGCAAAAAGAAAAAAAAAAACATATTTGGACATTGTTCTCACTTCATGTGACCAGGACAGTGAAGTAAAAGAAGTGTTTAACCTCATGCACCTTTGCCCAACAAGATGGTGCATTTGCGTCACTGCATTAAACCGTTTTGTTGCTAACTACGAGAGGGTGCTGCAGACAGTAGCAGCCATTTTAGAGGATAGAAATAAGTTCAGATGCCAGAAGAACAGCTTTAAGAGGATATAAAAAACAGCTGAAAAAAAGCGAAGACTCTGTTCATGTTAAAGGTAGCTCATAAAATTTTTGCTTCTTGTGAACAGTTTGCTAAAGCTCTACAAAAACCAGGCTATACTGTTACTAATGCAAATAAATGTGCACAACTTCTGTTGGACACGCTTTCTGGTATGCGAGCAGATGAAAATTTTGAATGTCTCTGGACAGAAACTAAGGAAACAGCAGAACTCGTGGGTTTGGAGATAGTGTCCTCAGGAAAAAGAAAAGTTCCACGTCAAAACAAGCACCCCAGCATTTCCGACAATTCAATTGATGCTAATGTAACAGGAACTGTTAAACTCAGACGATACTTTTTCGAAGTAATGGACACAGTGATAAATGAAATTAAAAAGCAGTTCCACCAAACTGGGATATTTAACCTTGTAAATTTAGAAGAAGTGCTGACAAGTGAAGCAAGAGGAAGTTAGTAGCAAAATAAATTGGGTATTCACGCAAGTGACTTTGATATGGAAAAATTAGAGGCTCAATTGATTCTGCTACCCACAATAACAAAGGGAGAATTATCTTCCTTTGATGTCTGTGAGAAATTGGTAGCAGAATCAAGAACTGTTAGAGAGCTACTCAGTGAAGTATTTAAACTAGTTGAACTGATTCGTACAGTTCCTGCTTCAGCAGCATTGGCCAAAAGGTTGTTTAGTTCTCTTTGGCGATTGAAAACGTGTATGAGATCAACAATGTCACAAAAACGTTTGACTCGGCTTTTCCTGCTAAATACCCGCGAATCTCGTTCCGCCAGACTTGATCTGGATTCCATTATCAAGGAATTTGTCTGCAGAATCGCAGAAAGAAAGAGTGTGTTTGGCTTGTAAATAAATTTCAATTCTATGTTTACCACAGAATGTAGAGTAGAAAAGTTGGTGCTCCATCGGTTGTTATTTTTTTGTTAGCCCCCCCCCCCCCACTCTACTCTCCAAAACGTTTGCATGTTCCTGATTAAAGGTAATTAAAACTGTATTGTGCATGTTCACGCATCCCCCCTTTTCTTCATTTCATAGTAATTGTGATATCAATATGTGAGTTAGTTCTTTTAGAGCAAATAAAACAAATGAATAAATATTAAGCCACATGAACTACTTGATTTAATAAATTGAAAAATATTTTCTCATTATTAAATGAAGGGGAAAGAAATGAAAAAATATTTTTCAATTTTGAAAAGCCCTCCCAGAAAACTTTTTTGGATGCGCCACTTCCCGGAAATATGTTCATATACAGTTTCCAAAAACATCGTTTAAAATTTTTTAGTGATGTTAGGAAGAGGTGGGGTTTTGTTGTTCTCCTGTGGAAGTTTTTTGGAACTGGAATCTTAAAAACGTATGGTATTCAAAGAAATCTTCCTTGGCAATTTTTTCGAAATTGAAGCTCTAAAAATTCAAAATTTTTGACGATCTTCGATGACATTGGTCAGAGGGGGGGTTCAGATTTTTTGGAATTAAAGTCGTAAAAATACCGCTGTAGGCGATTTTTTGTAGTGTATTGGGGGTAGGGAGAGTTTGGTGATCTTCTCCCAGAAATTTTTTGAATTTACAAACCTTTCAAACTTTTTTTTTTTGGGGGGGGGGGGGGGCGATCGCCCTGTGAAACCGCCACTGGGTGAGTAGGAGTGACAAAAAGTGTATCATCACACATTTTTGTAACATTATACTTTTGTAAAACATACAGCACTTTAACTGACACTTTGAATACAGCACTTAATACAAAAGAAATGTTTTCACTTTAGTTAAGAATAGAGATGTAAAATTTCCGGAAACTTTGAAGTGGTGGAAAAACGTTTTTTTTCGGGAAAAATTGGAAAAAATGGAAAATTTGATTTTTTTATGAATAATTTTAGATTACTTAATAGCTGTGTTTTTTGTTACATATAATGGGTTAAGCATTAAAAAAAATATATGCTATCTACACATATTCTTTTTCTGCTTGACAGAAATACACATAAAGGTAAGATTAATTAGAAGAAAAAACCTTTTTTTTTATAACTGAGTAGAGGGCTTTCATGGTCAAACCCAGAAATAAGTCGTCACTCAACCAATAATATTGGGTAATGTGTGTCTAATCATAACAATTACATTTTCTATTTTAGATTGCCTTTGAAACTTCTGAAATTTTCGACTTTCAAATATATATATATATATATATATATATATATATATATATATATATATATATATATATATATATATATATATATATATATATATATACATATATATATATATATTTATTTATTTGGAAGAAAAATAATACAATGTTACTGTCTGAAAATGTAAGCTATTGAGTTTTGATTTTTTCCAATCCAGTCTAAGTCCAAATCAAAACTAAATTGGTTTTTCTTAAGCTGAACCAAAATTAAACTGGAATTTAAGTTTATTCATACGGCCGTGCTAAGCACAGTACTAAAAGTAGTCATACCAGCCCTTTTGAACAAATTTGAGTTATTATAACCAAGTTGTTCTCTGTTTCGTATTTTACTTAATAAATAAAATGTTTTAGGGTCATTTGATCAAGAGCTATTGTTTTGAAAAATTCTTTAAAAAAAAGACATCTGAATCAAATATATGGAAGAGCCATACTTTAAAATACAATATTTCAGCTTGAGTCCAACTGCAAAGTCCCCTTTTTTGCTTAGCACGGCAGTATATAGGGTGCGGTTAAAAAAATATCGGACAAAAATTGTATCATCGAATGGAAGAAAGGTAATTTCATTTTAATGAGTACCTAATTTATTTTTGTTTCTCACTTTATTAGGAAATAATTTACAATATATTACCTAGTTTATGTATTGTTTTTTGGTTTTTTTACAATTTTAAGCGAAATAACTGCTATTTTAAGTTGTTTAACCAAGTAGAACGACAGTTCATTTGCTTGTTGTGCCTCGACAAACAGTATTTGAAACCAGCATGCCGTTTCAAGTGGCTTGGAAATGATAGTCGATTATTAAACATTTTTTGATCTATCTGCAAATTATAGTGTCATACAACAGCTTGCAATAATATTAGACAGTATTTTAACATAAAACGGGATGGGGGAGAAAATTGCATCAGAATTAAAGCGTGAAAAATTTCTAATCACCTTTTGCTGAAAATTTCAACTAAAACCCTGAAAAGTTGAACATTTTTTTTTTATCTTTTCAATTTGTCCAAAGTGGAAATTTATGCATTCGGAAAAAAACGTTTTTTTTCCGACTGTTTTCATCTCTAGTTAAGAACAATTTATTTTTCATCAATAGGCAATGAGCAACAGTTTTTTCTTAAAAATGATCACAAAATACAAATTGAAAAAAAATATGTAACAACTTCACACATTTAACTCATTTTTTTTTCTTCTTAATTCCCCCCCCCCCCCCCATCTCACTTAGTTTTAAATCTTTTTAGACAACGGAAATCCTTCAAAAGACTGAAAACCGTCACTGTTTTTCCTTCACATTAATTACAAGTTATGAACATGTTGAGCCGAGTTAGAGAAAGAGAAAGTTGGATACAATCCAAAATCTTAGGGGCTAAATTTGGTGGCCTAACTAGATAATATAGATGTACTCGTGCACGCTGTGTGTGGATACATTTGATGCTGTGCAGATAAATTTGCTACATTGGCTGAAAATTGTTAATAATATTCATATTAAACAGATTATCTTCAAAATTTGAAGATAAATTAATGAAAAATATTCATTATTGCTTTCATGAACACATGATTGAAAGCAAAAGGCATTTACTTACTAAAAATTTTACCTATCCACTGCATGTAGCTTTTCATTCCTGCAGATAGTTTTGAGGGATGTGAGCAGATACTTTATATTTTTATCTTACTATGTTTGCTGATAGAATTGGAAATGTGGGTGTGAAAATGAAATTTTCTGTCATAAAATATCCCTAGCAACTGCTTATTTCTAACCCTAATTTAAACTTGCTTTACAAAGGAGGAAATACATTGAAAACTTGACATATGTATTATCAAACTCAATTTTTATAATAAAATTTAAAAAAATAATAATAAAAAGTTATAAACATATAAATTCAAACCTTACATAAGAGGATCCTTATTAAAAGTATTTTTCAAGTCACATAAAATTCTTTCAGCAAGAACATCAGCATCCATAACACTGGCAAAAACCAGTACAAACTATAGATTATACTTTTCTCTTGACAACTTTCATTTGAAGAAAGGTTAAAACTAGAACACACAAAAGCTCTGCAAATAAAAAAAGCAAAAATTATAAAATAAAAATATAAAAAACAATTAACAAATAAAAAAAATTAAAGATTTAACAATAACATTGCATTTAAACTATGAGCTGTAAAAAAATATGCTTCATTCATCAACTTCATGTTCTTTCACTTTCATATTATTAACTTGGACCTTTTTGTAATAAGTTGCTCTGGTTGGCTATGAAAAATCATGCCTTTTCAAAACAACATTCAGCTATTTTAAATCAAATAGTTTTTTGGACAAAGCATGCATTCCCTGTAAAGGCACTACTTGTACAAGGTGTTCTAACAACAACATAAGTCGGGAGTCCCAAACTTTTCCAATTTGTGATACGCTTTGAAAAATAAGAATTTTCTCATCAAACCCTAGAGTACCTATATTACATATAGGGTCAAACAGGGGAAATATGGGTCAAAAAACCATAACATCTTAAAATTACTTAAAATACACCTCCAGCTCAGTTATTCCATCCAAGGACTGCAATTTCGTGCTTTTTAGCACTCATCAGCCCGGAATAGGAATTACCTAAGCTGGAGGCAAAAAACCTCTTAAGGGAGCCAGGAGAGCCAAACAAACTGGTAGCTAATATAGAAATTAGCACCCCAGATGAGTGACCTCAGCAATGGTGCGGTTCAACTCACAGATTGATGACAAAGCATGGTATTTTGTGGTAAGTTACTCCCGAAGCCAGGGCTAAGGTAGAAATACTTGAAATACACCGCCAGCTCAGTTATTTCATCCGAGGACTGCAGTTTCGTGCTTTTTAGCACTCATCAGCCTGGAATAGGAATTACCTGAGCTGGAGGCGAAAAAACCTCTTAAGGGAGCCAGGAGAGCCAAGCAAACTGGTAGTTAATGTAGAATTAACACACCAGATGAGTGACCGCAGCAATGGTCTCTTCATCACACTCAAATGGTTAAGAAACTAAGCATCGAAAAATTAACTACAGATGTTTTAAATGCTCCCATATGCTCCATGTAATGTTTCCATCAATTTCAATTGAATTTTCTGTAATGACAGACTTAATTGTTTAACATTACAAAATAGAATGTCAGCAAGTGTGCTAACATTTGTACACAAAAAGCAGGGCCGTATACAGGGGTCAAAACTCGAAATGTTTTGCAATGTTAAACAGAAGGTTTTTTTTTTTTTTTTACTTTCTATTGTCAGAAAAGGAAAATGACAAACATTTTTTATTCATAATTTCATAACTATAAAATAGTGAAAATTTGAAGAAATACAGAAAAGCAATTCTAGTTCACCTTTGCTGCAAAACCTACTTGAAATTTAGACACTTATTAGGACTTCCTGCTCTCTTTCCCAATTCAATTCAGGTCCGTCCAGAGCCAAGGCAGGCGGCCACTTGTCATTTTGGTAGACTAGCCCTTCTCCCCTAAAACTCTTATAAAACTTACACTACACTGTTTTCGAGCCCCGCGACTTCCCAAGGGTCGGGCCCCTAGTTTCCGATTAGACTAGTACCTGGTTACCAAGATGTGCCAAATTCACTCTTTGATACATCCTGCGTAAAAAATGTAAAAACCTTGAATCTCGAGTTTTGTAGCCTACAAGTATTTCTCAAGATAAATTTTTGTGACTCATAATATTTCATGCATGGGTGCAAGTTTGGTGATGTGTTCAAGACGGAAAATATTTTCAGCCCCCCCCCCCCCCCCGTCCGCATACGGTCTTAAGGAAAAATTCGTATGTATAAATGTTGCAGATTTTAAGAATGCCAATTTTGGAATCTGTTTCATTTAAATTTTGAGCCTTAGTGTTTTGACATCATAATTCCAAAAAATCTAAAATTCGGCAATAAGGGGGGTGGTCTGGGGGCTCTCCCCCAGAAATTTTTTTTAAATTGAAGTCCAAAAAACGCTGTGGTAGGCCATTTTGGTAAAGTTCAGGGAAAGGAGGTGTTCAGGGACTCTTACATCAATTATTTCAAACTGATAGTCCCAAAATTACAATATTGGGCAACCTTCAAAAAATATTAAAGAAAGAGGGGGGAGGGGACGCTATGGGCTTTCCCGAAATCGAAGATTTAAAAACGAAATTGTAAGTTTAATTTCATAACGTTTATACGCTTTTTGAATGCAGTATTGAAGGGATGGAGTTCAGGAACCCTCCTTCGGCAATATTTCGAAATTGAAGTTTCAAAAACGCAATTTTAGACGATGTTGGATAATGTAAGGGGTAAAAGCGTTTGCAGCACCCCACCATTAGTTTTTTGCCGATCCTAAACATTTTTGTTGTAGCAATAAAATCGCTTAGGACATAAGATTTTCACTTTTGCAACATAAATCAGTTCTGATTCGAAAGTCTACTCAAGGTAGCGCCAACAAACTGTAAAAGAAGGAAAGGTGGGGGGAAGAGTAAGGCCGACTAATGATAATGAACTGTCACCATTCCCCCACAGTCTTCATTTGTAAAAGAATTCTTTTATAAGATAGCAGGTGGTGAAATTAGCAATAAAAAATCGCTTCAGTGAAGTAGATATATTTTTTAAACAAGGTACCCTTTCCAACATTCATTAATTTAAAAAAGAAATAGGGGAACTGAATCCTAACTCCAGGCAGTGTTCCCGAATCACATCCCTCTTAAGGCACTCAAATATAGTCTAAAGTGGAGTTTTAAATATTTCAGCATCAGAGAATTTTCGGAAGAGAACTCCCGAAACCCTTCCTCTGAATTCACCACAAATGTCCTAAATTTAAATTTTTAAGGCTTCAGTTTCTAAATTGTTTTGTAGGAATAGTACCCCTCTTACCTATAAACATGACTTATGACAGCCTAAAAATTTTAATACTTCAATTTTGGAAACTTTTTGAAAAAATCTTCCTACCACCCTTCCCCCTTAAGTCATCCAAAGATAGCCCAAAACAAAGCTCTTAAAATTGTAGAATGTGACTTGATAGTACAACATCAAAAGAGGAGCTAAATTGACTTTCCGTAAATTGCAGGAAACGCAAATCTAAAACTCACTTTTAAAAAAAAAAGAAAAAATAGTGAAGCTTGATTTTCACGGACACATTCAAATTATACCGAGTTTTCAAGAATAGCATAGCTCCAAGACAAATATAAATGACACAATTGTATACATTTTTTCAAACGGTTACATTCAGCCGAGACTCCTGAGGAGTGTTCCCGAATCACATCCCTCTTAAGGCACTCAAATATAGTCTAAAGTGGAGTTTTAAATATTTCAGCATCAGAGAATTTTCGGAAGAGAACTCCCGAAACCCTTCCTCTGAATTCACCACAAATGTCCTAAATTTAAATTTTTAAGGCTTCAGTTTCTAAATTGTTTTGTAGGAATAGTACCCCTCTTACCTATAAACATGACTTATGACAGCCTAAAAATTTTAATACTTCAATTTTGGAAACTTTTTGAAAAAATCTTCCTACACCCTTCCCCCTTAAGTCATCCAAAGATAGCCCAAAACAAAGCTCTTAAAAATTTCAGAAACTAAAATATTTCGGGCTGGGGGTGCGGAATACCCCTCCCCCTTTCATTGCATTTACTAAACGCAGTGTAAGTTTTTGTTTAAGATTTATTTTTTTATTGAGAGAGTAACTCCCTTCCACACATCGCCAAAGACAACCCAGTTTTAAGACTTCAATTTCGAAAATGTTTCGAGAAAGACCCCTGAATTCCCTAACTCTTAACTCACTCAAAAATAGCCAAAATAGCATTTCAATACTTCGGGAAAAGAGACCCCCTCCCCCCCCCGAACTCTTTCCTCTAAGTTCACTAAATTTTACTTAAATTTGCGGTTTCCCCATTTCATCACCGAAGATTTAAGAATTTAAATTCTAAAACGTAGAGAGAAAGCCTTTGAATTCCCTCTTCTTAAGTCTTCCAAAGATTACCTAAAGCTGAGCTCTGAATACTTCAGCTTTGAATATTTTTTTGGGAAAGGAGAACCCCGAACCCCAAGACGGTCCAAAGTTGCGCTTTTAAGACTACAGTTTCGGAATTTCGCCTAAATAGAGCCACCTCCCTCCCTCTTGACATTGCCAAAGACAGCCTAAAAGATTTAAGACCTCAATTACAAACACTTTTCGGGAGAGGGTCGCAAATGCCCTGTAACTTAAGTCATTTAAGTATAGCCTCAAATAGTTTTTAACACATCAGCTACAAAACATGTTCATGTTAGAACACCAAAACCATCTCTCATAAATTCACCAAAGATTGCCTAAATTAGTGTTTTTAAGACTCCAGTCTTCGATTCTTTTTTAAAACCCACTTTTACATCATTAGAGACAGCCTAAAACTTTTTGACTTTTAAATTTTTAAGAGTTTGCAGTGGAGAAATATCAAACCACTCCTAGCTCAAAAAATATTTTCAATTTAATTTTTCGATATATTCACTGTAAACCTTGAGTATCCCCCCCCCCCTTTAGATTGTCCAAGATATCAACGTTTTAAGGCCTCAGTATCATGGGTTAATTTGCGGACAGATTACCCTCTTTGCAAGAGCAGCGTTTTTTCGCAAACTCGTGCTGCCGTTATTTTTCTCCTTTCCTTTCTCTCCCCCCCCCCCCACCCATATTTTCATTCTAGCGAGTGTTCGATTCAATGACATAAGAATTTAGTGATTCCTCAAGTCTTTGTGAAAAGTGCAGGAACGGGTTGCCCATCGGTGTTTCCAACCAGCTTGAAATCCCCCACCCCCGATTATTTCCAAAATTCCCATTTTCATTAAAATCTTCAAAATCCTTGACAGTTTCTGTTTTACCTGGTATGTGGACGCCCTTTGCTGTGGCGAAAATATTTCATCTTGTCAGCAATCACTCTCAATCGGTGATGCAGATTCAACTCTTAAGACATTTTAAGAGCGTACATAATTTTCATTTATGCATGTAAAGTTTGCAAAAAAAACCCCACAAATGAAAAAAACGAAAGGATGATCGAAAATAGCATGAGAAAAGGCTAAATTTTCAATTAGAGCCGATTGCTTCGAAAAATCAGGGAGAATAGCGAGTAACTCCTCGGTCTGCAATGCAGTGAGTTGGAAATAACAAAGCTATACCTAAAAAAAGTCAAACGGCGCGAGCCGACAAGCCACTCCTCCAAAAGCACGTTGCAAACAAAACAAGCACATGGCGGAAAACCGAGAGAATGTCGATGTAAATTCGTGGTTATGGAACGGTCCAGTAATATTAAAGCACATTTTTCAAACACTCAATTTTTCTTTTTTCATTAAAAATTAAAAGAAAGTCATTGAATTTCTTTCCGTCCCGACCTCCGTCTCGGAAATTTTGTCAAGACGGAAATCCGTCCTGAGACGGAAGGTCTTGCATCCATGATTTCATGACTTGCCATTTATTTAAAACCGAATTCAGTATTTTGGAAATTCTTTTGTTATTGCCTTTTTTAATCTTATTTCTACTGTAAACTGTTAATATCTTAAGCATGGGGGGTTAAATGTAGCAGTTACTCTACTCTATTTCATTTTCTGCACTACTTGTCATTGAAGAAAAAGTTGTTTGTTTTGAGAAATATTTCGTTACATTTTTAACTTAAAACAGGTGTGTTTTACAAAGCTATATAGTAATT